>NC_085038.1:1717932-1764233 GCF_963692335.1 Osmerus eperlanus
GATTTGCTTTTCTGAAATATCAATGTGAATGAGGCTTTAGATCTTGTAACTGTCAGCCTCTCCAGCAGCACGGCCTGATGTGGACGAGGGCTTCCCTCTTTCTCTCTCTTGTTATTTTGTTTTCTCTTTTTCTCGTCTCACTCCCCGATCCTCTCTTTCTTTCTCTCCGTCTCTCTCTCTCTCCCACCTTCTCTCTCCTTCCTTCATCCTCTCTCTTTGTCCAAATATCCCTCCCTCCCTCATCATCTCTTTCTCCAGCTCTCTCTGTCTCCTACCTTCTCTTTCCCTCCTCCTTACTCTCTCTCCCCCCCCCCCAGTCCATCGGTCCAGAGGCTAACCTCAGAGGACTCTGGAGAATGGTCGTGGATAAAATGGTTTGCTTATTGCATTGTGTCGCTCCATAAACTCACCACATTACTTAATGAGCGAAGCGTGAGTGTTGGTCATCTCAGTAATGAGGTGCGATGGAAACATGTGAATGACTGGAGATAGGCCACATGTGAGTGGGGAGAAGCGTAATTGAATGCTACACAGTACTGGAAGTGGAGGCTTATGACCGGGGAAAGGCAGGGAAAACAACGAGAGGACATCAGGCAAGCACTATGCATGCCTGTCCCTGATGAGCACACACACACACATTCACCCTCTCATCCTCTCTCCCTCTTTCTCATTTTCTGACGCACACACATACATTGCACAAACACACACCCACATAAAAGCAAAGTTTCACTCTCTCTCTTCCTCTCCCTCCTACTCTCTCATGAATACAAACATAGTAAGCACACACACACCCACACACACACACACATACCCCGGCCCCCCTCTCTCCCCCTCTTTCTCATACGCACACACACACGCTGTGTGGACAGGGACTGCTGAGCATCAAAAGCCTTCCTTTGTTGTTTTTCGTCTGTTATTATTTAGACTTAATTGTCCGGTTCAAAATAGACTCCCTCCTTTCTGTTAAGTGAAGGATTTAAAACATTTCTCTTTGTTATTACTGCCGGGGTGTCAAATAGAACACAAATGAATCCACATTTAAACACGGCCTTTTAAATTTGCTCTTGTAAGTTTCTCTGGATAACTATGCCTAATAATTGCTAAAACTCTAAACGTCACTCTCCACTTTGAAATGCAGCTCAAGTCTTCAACAACAGCTTCATTCATCCAAGGCTGAAAACCAGAAGTGGCTAAACACAAATGGGGGAAAATCCTGTTTTAAAACGTCTCAGGATTCACACCCTACAGGAGCTGTTCGTAAACACAGTGGGTCATGTATGTCAACCGCCGTCGCTCACACACGTAAACACGCGTGTGCGAGCCATGTGTCCTCCGCAGGTCTACCTGGGCAGGTGTGTCCCTTGACCGCTGCTTCAGAGAGGGCTGTGGAGCAGCTTGGTCACATCGCTGTGACTAAGAGAGGAGAGGAGAGGCAGGGAGAGATAAGCAAGAGGAGAGGCAGGGAGAGATAAGCAAGAGGAGAGGCAGGGAGAGATAAGCAAGAGGAGAGGCAGGGAGAGATAAGCAAGAGGAGAGGCAGGGAGAGATAAGCAAGAGGAGAGGCAGGGAGAGATAAGCAAGAGGAGAGGCAGGGAGAGATAAGCAAGAGGAGAGGCAGGGAGAGATAAGCAAGAGGAGAGGCAGGGAGAGATAAGCAAGAGGAGAGGCAGGGAGAGATAAGCAAGAGGAGAGGCAGGGAGAGATAAGCAAGAGGAGAGGCAGGGAGAGATAAGCAAGAGGAGAGGCAGGGAGAGATAAGCAAGAGGAGAGGCAGGGAGAGATAAGCAAGAGGAGAGGCAGGGAGAGCACACAATCGCATTAGGGGCTTTTTTTAAATTATTTTTTTACAGGCTGGGCCAGAGGTTGGGATTTAAATGTGTCCCTTCGGTGTCCAAGAGTGTGTGTGTGTGTGTGTGTGTGTCTCCTCTGTGTAGGTGCCCTAACCTATGTATTCAACCATATGTGTAGATGAACAGAGAACATGGCAATGAAGAGCTTCTCTCCCCTCCTCCCTTCCTCCCCCTCCCCTCCTCCCCCTCCCCTCCTCCCCCTCCTCCCCCCTCCCCTCCTCCCCTCCAACCCTCCTCCCCCTCCAAGTGGCCGTGTAACAGCCTATAATCCCCCTCTTCTTCTGGCTGGCAGTGTGTGGTACGAGCTATAAGTATCCAGGAAGCATGCTGCATTGCAGTCACTGAGACATGTACATGCTTTCAGGTCCTTGGGTTAATACTCTGTGTGGTGAATCTACAGTTGTACGGTGTCTGACGCAGCAGGAACATCGTGGCTTCTTCCCTGATGGCAGTACCTGTCACACTGTTTTGTTTTCAGTCCCCCCCCCTTCCCCTCCCCCCCCCCCCCCCTCGTCTAGAGATGTGGTAGTACATCTGTTTCCCTGGTTTGTAGATGTGCGGGGCCCTCTAATGGTCTGGAGAGGTACTGTGACTCGACGGCTTGCTTATCTCTCCTCAGCCAGCACTGTCCCTGTCTGTCAGAGACTGCTCCAACACGGAGAGCTCCAGGAATATCACCTAGACTTTCCGTGTCCCTTCTGGTTGAATTACATCATCAAGGTGTTATCTTGTGTGCAAAAATGAACAAAGCAGAGATGGCCTAAGAAAATGGCCATTTAAAATGCATGTTTATCGTTTTTATTAGACGATAATATCATTCTTGTTTTAACGAGGAAGTTGCCACGGCAGGGGGTGATCTTCCACCTCATACACGTCTGTGAGCAACACTAACGAACGAAGGGGAATAACCTGTTTGCCTTCTTGAACGTGCTGCAGAGGACTTTCTTGTCCTTGAATTGCCGGCTTAATAGGACTGCCGACAGTCAGGCTTTGATGATGTCAAAGTGTAATCGCTTCAGAACACTCCACCACAACCAGGAAGAATGTGTGTGTGTTTGAAAGTGTATGTGTGTGTGTGTGTGTCTGCAACATAAACCAAAGAGTTAAAAAGAGGAGGGGTAAAGCAAAACATCTACATGCTACATGCAAAACATCAGGGAGTCAGGTGGCTGAGCGGAGAGAGAGAGAGAGAGAGCAATAAAGAGAGAGAAGAAATGTGAGAGAGGGAGGTCTCCAAGCGGCCTCGTCTCCCCTCGACACATAAGATATGCGTTCAGAATGAGCGGAGAGGAGAGACCCGCATTCGGGGCCGGGGGAGAGACTCTCCTGAGGTGTGTCAGCTTAGCCCCTCAGCCCATTGACAGTGTCAGTCTGCCAACGGCCCCAGGGAGCCTATCTGCTCATCACTCCATCCTGGTGCCTCTCAAGCCTGCTGCATACCGCCAGCTCCTCAGAGCTGAACCCCCCCCTCACCACCACCAGCCCCCCGTCACAGTCCTTGTTCTGGAAGGGGGGGAGGGGGGTTGAGCTGGGTCGTTCTGTGGTTAACCAGGTTTAGCTTTTTGGGGATGTTTTTGAGGATGTCTATCGAGGATTCCTGGTCATATTCTGAGACGAGGAACGACTCCCCACGTGTTGCGCTGTTTTACCGCCCGGCCGTGCCTCATTTCCTGTCTCCCTCTCCTTCCACAGGAAGTCCAGTCAACCTGACGTGCCGGGCCTTCTTCGGCTACAGCGGCGACGCCAGCCCGCTCATCTACTGGATGAAGGGAGAGAAGTTCATCGAGGATCTGGACGAGGAGAGGGTCCAGGAGAGCGAGATCAAGTAAGAGATCACTGCTAATACTCGGCCATCTGTAGCCACGATCCAGGTTTTCCCGCAGCACTTTGCAGCCAAGGCGCCCGCCTAAGCAACACACGCCTGCCGCCTTAACTACATCGTAATCTTTTTTTTATGAGCGATATCCGCCGTGTTACTCTCTCCTGTTTTCTCCCTTACATTCCAAACCGTGACCAACGCCAGTCTCCCTTCTCTGCAGAACGCGTCTTTTTTTTTCTTTCTGCGGGAAACCCTGCAATCTGTTTCTGAACAGTGTCATGTTTGAGGATAATGTAGACCTTCAGGTTAAACATGATAATGTATGCACTTAGTAGATGTTTTTATTCAAATCAAAGGGTGGTATTTGAACCCGGGACCTCCTGATCAGCCTGCAAATGCTCCACCACAGAGCTGCATTCCTCCCCAGATAAAAAGTATTTTTGAGTATAAAATCGCTAGGCCTTCAGCTGTCAGGAATTTGAAAGTTAATCATTATAACCATTGTAAGTTGGTACAAAAACAAATTCATATTTATTCTAGTGTTTGTGTCCAAATACACAACAGTAAAATTATTTTTAAACAAAAAAATATTTTGGAGTCTGAGAAAAGTCTACAGATACAATTTGATACCAGCCTGGGAAGTAAGACTTGTTTACAACAACAATGGAGGGTACAACAGCGCAGTGACAGTCATCTGAGAACCATTCCAGCCCAGTTAGCAGCCACACCTCACCAGGCCCTTACCCTCCCAGGGATACATGCAGCTTTGCATTCAGCAGCCAGGATATTTCCTCCATAATATCCATAAATGTTTAATACAGTTTTTCAGTAATTCATGTTATCATACATTCTTTATCATGGCACAGATTGTGTGTATGTGTCTGTGTGTGTGTTTGTGCAGAACAGAACACATTCATGTTTCAGAAAGCGATTCATTGCTTGGCCTACTTGGTTTGTGTGTTTTATGTTCTAAAGTGAACCTGGAAGAGGAGGGCAGCACTGGGAACAGGGGAACTCTGGGAGTTTTGGTGCCCTGATTTGTGGGCATATAAAGACACTTGTTGCCTTAGCCCTGGACACACACACACACACAGACACACACAAACACAAAGACACACAAATACACACATTCCCAGGCACTGTATAGGCTTATGGTCATGGATTCCGTTGGCTTGACAAAATGCTAGCTAATGAAAAGGTTAAATCCGACACGGGTGGCCCAGTCATTGACATGACATTTGAAGGAGCTACAGATATTCTCTGTTAGCTGAGCCACCAGGCTGAACACGCTTACTGCTGGGGAGGACATGGACCCAATTAGACCAAGGAGGAATCCATGACAGGGGGAGGAGGAGGAGGAGGAGGAGGAGGGGGAGGAGGAGGAGAGGAGGAGGAGGAGGGAGGCTAGCAGAGTGAAGAGGAGGGGAGGAGGAGGAGGAGGAGGGGGGAGGCTAGCAGAGTGAAGAGGAGGGGAGGAGGAGGAGGAGGAGGAGGGGGGAGGCTAGCAGAGTGAAGAGGAGGGGAGGAGGAGGAGGAGGAGGGGGGAGGCTAGCAGAGTGAAGAGGAGGGGAGGAGGAGGAGGAGGAGGGGGGAGGCTAGCAGAGTGAAGAGGAGGGGAGGAGGAGGAGGAGGAGGAGGGAGGCTAGCAGAGTGAAGAGGAGAGGAGGAGGAGGAGGAGGAGGGGGGAGGCTAGCAGAGTGAAGAGGAGGGGAGGAGGAGGAGGAGGAGGGGGGAGGCTAGCAGAGTGAAGAGGAGGGGAGGAGGAGGAGGAGGAGGGGGGAGGCTAGCAGAGTGAAGAGGAGGGGAGGAGGAGGAGGAAGGCTAGCAGAGTGAAGAGATGGAGAGGAGAGGAGAGGAGGAGGAGGAGGAGGAAGAAGAGAGGAGGAGGAGGAAGAGGATGAGGAGCAGGAGGAGGAGGGGGGAGGCTAGCAGAGTGAAGAGATGGAGAGGGGAGGAGGAGGAGTATGAGGAGGAGAAGGAGGAGGAGGAGGGGAGGCTAGCAGAGTGAAGAGATGGAGAGGGGAGGAGGAGGAGGAGGAGGAGAGGAGGAGGAGGAGGAGGAAGAAGAGAGGAGGAGGAGGAGGGGGGAGGCTAGCAGAGTGAAGAGATGGAGAGGGGAGGAGGAGGAGAAGGAGGAGGAGGAAGAGGAGGGGGAGAGGCTAGCAGAGTGAAGAGATGGAGAGGAGAGCAAGATGGATACATATAGAGAGGAAAAAGAGAGGATGACAGGGAGGGAGGGAGGGTGTGTGTGTGTGTATGTGTGTGTGGGGGGGTTGGCGGTAGGGGGGTTTGGGGGAAGGGGGGTGGAAGGGGGGGGGCAGGGAAATAGAGGGTGAGATTGGAACATGCAGAGAGCATTTTCCACAGATCAATATGCCAGCCCACCTTAAGGTCTCGTGATCTCCCAAGGTCAAAGGATGGGCGAGGGGGTGTGGAAGGGTGGGTGGGTGGGTGGGTGGGTGTGGGTGGGTGTGGGTGGGTGGGTGGTTGGGTTGGTGTGTGTGGGTGGGTGGGTGTGTGTGTGTGGGTGTGTGTGTGGGTGTGTGTGCACGTGGGTTTTCTCTCATGAGAAGCCTCAAAGACCAGTGAACTTTGGAAAACCCAAGTTTGACCACATGGGGAGTAGACGTAGATGATTTCTGGATGATTCTCTTCGCTTTGGAGGGGTTGAGGGTGGGGGTAGTCAGGGGGGGGTCGGGGGTCATTCCTTGTGTTCAAAACCATTTGTGATAGTAGCCCTGCCTCTCATGATGATGGGACTCCTTCACTCTCTCCAGACTGAGAGCTTGGAGGAGGGAGTGCCTTCATTTGGAGGGTGCCTCTGGGCCTGTCAGTCAAGGGTCCCCAAAGACTATTGGTGGTTTGTTGCACTTGATTGTCGTCAGTCGTCCAGTCACGTGCCTGCATGTGTCATCTCTGAATCGACTTCTGGTTTGACGCACATGCGATTCCGTGAGGACCTCTCCCGTGTTTCTCTCACCACACATCTCAAACACGTGTGTGTGTGTGTGTGGCTGATCTCTGCAGAGCCATGTGTGTTAAACATCAAGGGTGTCTGTGCTTTTTCATCTTGTTCCAAGCACACTCTGCTTGTTCTGTCTCCATCGCTCACATACACACTGTCAGGCTTCACGCATGCACGCATGCACACACACACACACACACTTTGACTGAAAACTATCTCTCACTCTTAATCTCATCTTAGTTTTTCCTCCACACACTCTCTCTCTCTCACACACACACACACACATCAGCCTAAACATACTGAGCAAGCTGTGCATCCAAACTCTCAAACTCAATATTTGTCTTCCTCACACACACACACACACACACAGAGAGAGAGCACATGCGCCCAAAGCCTTGACAGACAGCCACTACAGATCCCTGCTCCCTAATGGAGGTGAGTCAGGTGGCTGAGCGGTTAAGGAATCGGGCTAGTAATCTGAAGGTTGCTAGTTCGATTCCCGGCCGTGTCAATTGACGCTGTGTCCTTGGGCAAGGCACTTCACCCTACTTGCCTCGGGGGGAATGTCCCTGTACTTACTGTAAGTCGCTCTGGATAAGAGTGTCTGCTAAGTGACTCAATGTAAATGACTCAATGTAAATGACTCAATGTAAATGTAATGACGCAGGGAGACATTTCAAGCACACAGAGACAGATTTGACCCGTGATGATTCCCCCCCGTCTCTCACTCCCATTAAGAACATGTAAGGCTGGGACACGCCTGGCTGGATGGGCCCTTTAAAAAGCCATCAGTGGAGATCCATCCTTCAGCCTCACGGCCCTTTGTCTGCCTGGCCCAGCAGACTGTGGAGACGGATGGGGATGGCCTAAAAGCTCCGGGGTCCAGGACAAGGAAGGCACTTCCATTTGTCAGACGCACGCCGCTCACCGCCTGGCCTGTTTGCCATGGAAACGAGCGAGACGGCGAACTTAAATCATATTGTTAGTGTCTTGCGAGCCTTATAGGGTGTAGTCAGTGCAGACAAACCAACCAATCTCAGCGGATCTATACGAGCTGAAGGTTGCATGGCGACAGAGGAGTCTAATTCTTCCTGGTTATCCGACGTAATCTGACAAAGACGAAGAGAGGTTGAACTCGCTTTTGAAACGTGGAGAAGATCAGGCTGGTGATCCACCAGACTTGACCCCCTCGTTGAATATAACGCACCCCTCACCCCTCCAGTACTGTGCTGTACCTCTGCCAGTCCACAGAGGTGATTGGGAGGGGGGACAGGGGGCTGTAACTTACACACCCCCCCCACCCTGCTGCTCCACAAGCACAGCTCTGCTTTCGACACTGGGGGTCACATGATCGTAGCAGAACCCAGAATGGAGGTCTACTAACGTGAACAAAAGAGATTATTCTTTTTTTCCATTTGCTGTGTTTCTTTCTTCGTGTTCCTCCATCTACACAGGGATTAAATCCCTTCTGCCACACATCGAGTACACCGCTGCCACTGGAAACACTTTCTCCAGCTAATTATTTTGCCCGTTATCCTGTATCAGTCCCTGTCCTTACCTTACCTGCACAGCCTGCCCTGTTTAACAACCCGCTCCAGTTTGCAACCACCTCCCGCTGTTTGGCGTGTACTCAAACCCAACCAAACCCAGCCTTCTCTGAGCGTGTGATCGGTGCTTTAGGCCAGGGTGTGGCCTGGCTGCTTGTCCGGTCTGACCCAGCCATAGGTGGAAATCCCAGGGAGGGGACAGGGGGGACACAACCCCCCCATTCTGGGAAAAATAGGATTTGTCCCCCCCAATAAATCACTGTAAACATAAGGACATTTCAATAATATTAATAATATACATTCACGTATTACAATGTAGCAATGTAACATGTGTTACAGAAGTAATTTTGGTGTCCCCTCAGGAATTGCTCTTGAGAAAATGTCATATAATTGTCCCTCCCCAAAATTGCTAGCAGATTTGGGCCGGTCTGATCCAGCTGTGTTGCCCCCGGCTGCAGGACTATCCGGGAGCACCTGGGGGAGCAGGAGGTGTCTGTGTCGCTGACGGTGGAGGCGGTGGAGGACGGAGACCTAGGGAACTACTCCTGCTACGTGGAGAACGGGAACGGCAGACGGCAGGCCAACATCCAGCTGATCAAGAGAGGTAGGGCACACACACACACAGAGGTTACACACACAGAGAGGTTACACACACACAGAGGTTACAGGTTACACACACACACACACAGAGGTTACACACACACAGAGGTTACAGGTTACACACACACACACACACAGAGGTTACACACACACAGAGGTTACACACACACAGAGGTTACACACACACATTCTCTCTTTCACACACACACACACACAGAGGTTATACACACACAGAGGTTACACACACACAGAGGTTACACACACACACACACACAGAGGTTACACACACACAGAGGTTACACACACACACACACAGAGGTTACACACACACAGAGGTTACAGGTTACACACACACACACAAAGAGGTTACACCTACACACACACACAGGTTACACAAACACAGGTTACCCACAGATGCACATGTCATTACACGCTGTAGAATGTTCCCAGTGACGACAGTTATCTGGCGAGATCTTACACTCAATCATCAATCGATACGTGCTTTAGACTCATGTATTCGTCCCGTCTTCTGTGTCAAAGTTTTTATTCTAAAGACCCTAATGAGTGGTTCCCTGCAAGGACATGCATGCATTCATCCACCTTTCAAAGGAAAATGAAAAGAAAATCGAGAGCACGGTAATGTGTGTGTTCACACGGAGTAGGACGCAGGCATGCGTCACAGACTGTTTATCCACCTCTGCATCTAACTACATCCTTGATGAGGAGGGTTAAAAGATGCACTGGAGTCCAGCTCTGCCTGTGACACATTTACATTTAGTCACTTAGCAGACGCTCTTATCCAGAGTGACTTACAGTAAGTACAGGGACATTCCCCCCGAGGCAAGTAGGGTGAAGTGCCTTGCCCAAGGACACAACGTCATTTTGCACAGCCGGGAATCGAACCAACAACCTTCTGATTAATAGCCCGACTCCCTAACCGCTCAGCCGTCTGACCCCCTGATACAGAAAGGGTTTAACGGTGACTCCAGTGTAAACCAGATTGGATTCTCTCTTCATACAGTGAATCAGTTCTTCTGGAGAACCTGCTTTTTTCCTCTGACTGTTCCACTGGAGGACATGGTCCAGGATCACTCAGGTCACTGAGGGGATACACACATCCAGGATTCAGGGATTGGACCCTTTTCCAAAGATGGCCATTGTTGACTTTTGGACCCCGCCCCACCACCACCACCCTCCTTCACTTCCCCACAATCCCATCCATTTCCTGCTAATCTTGAGGTATTTGATCGCAGAGGAAACAAAGTGTTTCTTAGGTGCGGCTGCTGTCAGGATTAGCTGATCTCTCCTCCGTGTCTCTGATCAAAGAGCTCTCTCTCTCTCTCTCTCTCTCTCTCTCTGACGCCTTCTCCTCTTTCATCACCTCCTGGTTCTGGACCATTTACCCATGTTTTTCATTATTTATTTAATCATTTATTTAACCCTTGTGTTATCTTCGGGTCATTCTGACCCATCAGTCATTGTGACCCACCGTCGTATTGCGACAAATTTACCGCATACAAAGACAAAGTGAAGCATTTTCTTTTAACAGCTAGGCTGTCTCAGACCCCCCACATTGCAAAGGTTAAAAGAAAATTATTTTAATTTGTTTTTGTATTGGGTAAAATTGGGTAAACACAACGATGGTTCGTTATGAACCTTTGGGTCATGTGACCCGAAGGCAGCACGAGGGTTAAGGACTTTTCTCACTATTCTCACAATTCTCTCTCTGCTACCGATCACTTCCAGAGTGCTTTATAAAGGCTTTGTGTCAGTGTGTGTGTCTGTGTGTGTGTCAGTATGTGTGTGTGTGTGTGTTTGTGTTTAGTATTTTTGGTGGTTATATAAGCGTTGATGTTCTTTCCGTGTCCAAAAAAGTTGTCTGTGGTGAATATATTTACATAGTAAGATTTTACCTCTTTTAAGCTCGCTGCAATTCAGTTGGCTTTGATGGCTGGCCTCTTCAATTTCAGTTGGGATATTAAAGGATTTATACCGAGCAGAGTATCTTCGAATAAACCACAGAAGATTAGTCTGGCTCTGTCGGTATTGAATCAACTCCAAAAATATATTTTTCCCCACTTTTTCGGCCGAGAAGTCCACCGTTGTTTTTGAAGACTTCTAATGACTGTGATTTCAAACGTCGGTCACATCACTGCAAATTATCGTCAGTGGCTCTACTCTCTCGGGGAGGAAGGAGGCGGAGAAAGAAATGCTTTTGGCCCTCAGAAAATTGAGCATGTAATTCTAGATGAATTGGATGTTTATTTTTAATTTTTTAAACCGATGTCATTAAACACGATTGCACTCACACGCGCGTGCGCACAGCACACCTCTTGCTCCGGAGAGGAGGAGGGCGAGGCAGTAGTGATGGGCATTCCAGCTCTTTTTCGTGAGCCGGCTCGTATGGCTCAGCTCACTAAAAAGAGACGGCTCTTTTGGCTCCCGAACGGCTCTTAAAAAAATACATGTTTTAACTATGAATTTGACTATGATAGGTGTGAAAACAATTTGAATTAAATTATGAAATGAAATCATACTCGACCGTAACCACATATCTTTAAAAATGCATTGATTTGTCATGGCTCTCCTCCGAGTTTTGACTACTCTCTCACTGTGTGTGAGTTGGCTCGGCCCTCCCTCATGCAGGATTGACAGGAACAGAATGTGAGGATGATCGTGTGCGCCTTTAAGCCTACAAGTATTTTTTTGTTGTTCTTTGAATTAGTCAATTATTTTAAATACAATTAAAATTCATTATTTCATAATCATTTAGTTTTTATAGGCTGTATTAATCTATTAAAAATAGAGTCGGTTCTTCAGATATGCGAGCCAGCTCCCGACGTTCACCTTCAAGAGCCGGCTCTTAGAGCCGGATCGTTCGCGAACGACCCATCACTACGAGGCAGTCAAGCGGAGGTGCGATACAAAGTAGAGGCTAATAAGATCGGCGATGCGTCTATGGTGGAACAAACAAACCGAGCACCTCCTAGTCTGTGCTCAATTAGCTCTTCCCACTTACCACTACATGTACATAAAATCACCGGTCTCCTCAGCTCTTTGAAAATATGTAAAGTTTATATAAATTTAGGTCGCTCTGTTCTGTTTATTTTTTTCCGTTGATCACATGCAGTCTCCAGTGAGAAACCAAAGAGTCAAATAGCCTCCCCTAACTGCTGCAGAGAGACCGCGCCCACAAGAGACGCTGAAACAGCCGCTAATTAGAGGATGTGCCCTGAATTCAAGAACAAGGCATCTTTGAAGATGCTTTCAGAAGTCCTACCTGTTAAATTTTTCAGTTAATTTGTGTGTGAACACATCTTTTCGATTATCCCTGGCTAGTCCATGTTGATCTATCGCTAGTCTCTCTCGCAAGTCGGAACTTGAGCAATCTGAGCTGCCGGACCATTCAAATATGGACATTAAAATGGTCATGGTTCCCGCCTTAATATCTTTGCCGTCCAATCACCGATTTTATTTCTGAAAACTGCCAGATACTCATGACAAGTTAAGCTCAAAGTACATATCATTGGTTAAGGGGTTACTGGGAGGGGAAAATAAATGTATCGTCAGCAACGGCAGCCATTGTTTTTCAAGGCGGAGCCAGTGCGGAGACCATGGGAGATTGCCTACAGTGTTAGATTTACAGCTTCGAATTGAAATCTGAGACGATATTCTGAGTAAAGACAAGTTTCTTAATATGTGTTGTCAATATTGTCAATTAAAAGTCTAAACTTTTTACTTACGAAGAATTTGTTTGTGGGAGTGACGCGAGTTTTTTCAGGCCGTGTCAGGACAGGCAGTAATGACGTTAGTAGCACTGTTTAGCTTCGATTTGAGCAGATTTCTAAAAAACTTTCTGAAAAAAAACATTAGCTAGCTAGATTATATACACTGTAAGATAAATGTACATGCCTTTTTTGGCCAATTCGGTCGATTGTGGAAGAAACTCCAACGTTTTTAGTTATCGAGAGGAGTATCCAGCCATAGCGCTAGCTACTTTTGGGGCAGATAAATTTCGGTTTCCCCCATGTTTCCACTAGCCACTAGAATGGTCATAACTTTTAATCAAAATATGATATTTCTAATCTGTCTTCTGTTCTACATTGCCCACAGATTTGTGGATATTCCACCTGCTCAAAGTTTTCCTCCATCTTGTAATTAAAGTGGTTAAAAATGAAGTTGTCTGATGAGGTATGGTGGATGGAGAAGTTTTTGTAAAAAATGGCTGCCTGAAATCACCTTGATAAAATATGATTTGCCTTAAGTAATCATATATTTATTCACATCATAAAAATCCCCTAGTTCTGTTCTTCAATATGGTGTCAACAGTTAAGGTGTATGATTTAATATGAAAATTAATTATGAGCGGTTAGGGAATCGGGCTAGTAATCCGAAGGTTGCCAGTTCGATTCCCGGTCATGACAACTGACGCTGTGTCCTTGGGCAAGACACTTCACCCTACTTGCCTCGGGGGGAATGTCCCTGTACTTACTGTAAGTCGCTCTGGATAAGAGCGTCTGCTAAATGCAACAGCATATGGAATATTTGGAATGTTGGTTTAGGCAGGATTGGGTTAAACAGCTCTGGGATTGTGCGCGTGTTCGCGTGATTTTCATGGATACAAATTGTTCAAGGACCACAGAGGCTGAAGATTAAACCAACGACGTTATTTCCCTCCGGTTTGATTATCTCTATTTATTGCGCAGTAGAAGCGACAGGAATGTGGTCTGAGGAGGCGTTAAGGCCCGTCTTCTTGTGTTACTTCCAAGACAGCACCAGCGGCATCATGGCCACCTGCACCTTTTGAAAGCGCTTTTGATAATTGTTTTGATTATTACATCGTCGGGAACAGCGTCTTTCTGTAACACGTTATTAATGGTGCCTTGGCAGACTTGTAAGGTGGTACCTGCAGGGAAGGTTTTCACTTATCAAACGCTGGCCTCGCGCTGCGTTGTCTCTACAAGAGAACGATCATTTACTCGGTTTGGGGTGGTAAATTGTGGCAACGGATGCATGAAATGTGACCGAAAATTACAGAGAGCCGTGAAGCACAAGGAAAAAGAATCAAGGGTGCCGACAGGCCTTGGCTTTAATGGAACTTGTTTTTTCCTGTTTGTGCTGTGTGTGTGTGTGTGTGTGTGTGTGTGTGTGTGTGTGTGTGTGTGTGTGTGTGTGTGTGTGTGTGTGTGTGTGTGTGTGTGTGTGTGTGTGTGTGTGTGTGTGTGTGTGTGTGTGTGTGTGTAGAGGCCTAGGCCTTGAGTCACAGAGGCTGGAGAGGCTGTCTTATTTATCCTTGTAATTCAGAGGGTTATAAAGAGTTTGTGTTCTTCTTAAAAAATGTTCCCAGTTGGACGCCTGCTGTTCAATCTTAGTTGGAGATGGCAACATGGCGGCTTACCTCCACCCCAGGCTCGACCAGCGACCACACGCTGTAATAGACACACACAGACGAGGAAGACCAGGAAGCACCGTTACAGCTCCATGGGAACGATGACTAGCGAGGCTGCCTCGCCACCCGTTGTCGGTAGACTACAGGCCCAGAAGAGAAGAGGAAAGATGGAGAGAAATAGGAGGAGAGTTGGAGGAAAGGTGGGGGATAGATGGTGGGGGGGGGGAGGAGGAGCTGAATGAGAAGGGAGAGATGATGTATTGCCAGATGTCTTGTAGCTCTGTCAAATCTATCGCCATGTAAGTGAGGAGCAGTCCCCCAGCAGTCAGGAGATCATTTGTCTTAATCTCTCCACGTTTAGCAGGGGGGAGGGGGGGGGGGGGCAGGAGGGGGGCAGGCAGGCAGAGAAGGATGAACCTCCTCCATGTAATCTGAGATGCGTGAGAGACAACCGCTCTGATAGGTAGAGAGGGGGGGATCTCAGAGGGGGGGAGAGCGGGGATAACTGGTAGGAGTGATGTTTCAGGAGGAGGGGGTGCAGGAGGAGGAGGAGGGGGGGGTGTAGCAGCGAAGGTCGTATCTGGACAGGCGTGATGAAGCTAGAGCTGGCCGTGCTCGTTGGGTTTCTGAAGACGTCGTCTTTTATCAGCCGGGCTGTCCGTTACCCGGGCGACGGGGGGAGACGTGACCAGTGTGTCCTGGTGATGGATGAGCCGGACGGCGGGGCCAGCCCAGCGCACGCTCCTCATTAGTCAGCCAATGAGGTGTGACCACCGAGGGTTTGAGGGCCACATCTGACAGGATGGTGGCCCCCCAGGAGGAAGTCGTGTAGCTTTGGGGTGGCTCCTCCTACAGCAGGCTACTGAGGTGACAGGGCACAACCTGGACGACTGTGGAACAACTGTTCCATGTCTTTCTCAACGAAGGCGTCCAGCCTCGGAGCAGGGACGCCTCGGAGCAGGGACACTGCGTTTGGGAGCCGGCTAACATTGCTTCCACTTCTGGTTTGCAAAGAGAGATTAGGGATAATGACTGTCTCTATTCTGTTTCCTTCCTTCTTTCCCTCCCCTCCCCCCCTCTCTCTGTCTCCCTCCCTCTCCCCCCCCATCTCCACCCCCCTCCTCTCTCTGTCTCCCCCCCTCTCTCTGTCTCCCCCCTCTCTCTGTCTCCCTCCCTCTCCCCCCCCATCTCCACCCCCCCCCCTCTCTCTGTCTCCCCTCCCTCTCTCTGTCTCCCTCTCTCCCCTCGTCTCCACCCCTCTCAGCAGAGCTCATGTACACTGTGGAGCTGGCAGGCGGGTTGGGGGCCATCTTGTTACTTCTGCTGTGCCTGGTCACCCTGTACAAGTGCTACAAGATCGAGCTCATGCTGTTCTACAGGAACCACTTTGGCAGCGAGGATCTGGACGGAGGTGAGACAGTGTAACTGTGCTGGCGGGACTCAGTGTGTGGACAGCATCTATATATCCAGATATCTACACCTACATACTATAACACTGTATCTGTATATGCTACCAGATAGTGAGATTTTTCTACGTGGTAACATGGTAACATGGTAACATGCCTATCACAAACTGTGCAGTATGTTGCTTGAAGTGAGATGAATCCCATATTAGTAACAGGTTGGTAAATTACCTCTCATTCAGTACACCATATGGTATATGTAACAGGGTGGTAACATGCTTTGCATGTATATTGCATTTTCATATAGCTCTTCTGATTTATGCAAGGATGTGATAATCCTGTTAGAACTGATGGATGAAGGATTACTGGACACAAGAGATCAGGAGATCAGCACCAAGGATTGTAATCTTCCTGGGCTAAAACGGTTTGCATCGCCTAGACACTGGGCATGACTGCAGCCATCCCAAGTTTAATAACTGTAGAAATCGAATTTGCGTGGACGAGTTAAATAATCGCGGATGAGTGTGCATGCATCAACCAGGACCAAGTTTTCATTTGATTTCCCTTAATGAGTCTCTCAAATGCTGCGTCTGGAATGAATTGAGGGGAAGGAGATGACTTGGAGTGGTTTGACTCAGGGTTGCAGTGTGGAGAGGGTATCATTAGAGCAGGAAGGTAACTTATTCTCCTCTCCCCCTTCGGCCAGTCAACCCTTTCAGCCAACACCTCCACCCTACCCATCTCTCTCTCTTCTCCTTTTACAGTCCTCGGTTTACCTTGATGGTTGATACATCGGACATTTCAATGAAAGCCATTACCCAGGGCCATGTGGGACTTGAGTCTGGAAAGCAGGGCTTTACAATAATAGATGGCTTCGAGGCAGATAAAAAATGTCTGCACACAGGAGACTGAGCCCTGAACTTAATGCCTAACAGTATTGTCTCCTTTAATTGTGCCACCTGAGTGAATGTAGGGAGAAAGAAACAGATTTTCAATTTGCTCTCGCTATAAAGGGATCAGTTTCAATAAGGCCCAGACTATGGCCCCTGCCTCCCTAAAGACCACGGCTACTTTTCTAGACGGTCAAGCGATTACACTGCTCTTCAAACGCACACCGCCAGCGGTACACACACACACACACAGTGGGCACAGGTCACAGGTTTTATAGATCTTAAAATTACATATTTCTTCTGACGCTGTATGACTGATTCTGGTTGTGTAAGAAAGTTATAGTAAATAGTCATGACCAGAATGTGCCTGCACTGTACTGTTTTTCTACTGTACTGTACTCTCTCTCCCTTTCTCCTCCTCTCTCTCCCTCTCTCTATAGCAGACATAGTATTATTTGCCTTTAGTTCTTCTGAGACACAACACATTCTCCTCCTCTTTCTGAGTCAACTGAAGCAGAAAGCTACATTCAACACTGGATCCATCGCCATGTCTCATAACAACGTTAAGATTTTATTTTTGTGTGTCTCAGACTTATATACCAGAAGTAATTGCATCTCCAACAAACTTAGAATGACCATAATCATGCCTGCATCTGGAACATCGAGCCAACACGTTTTTTTAGATGCTTCCCTGAAGCGTTCCCTCCGAGCTGAGCAACTCTCCTCCCAGAGAGGTCGACAGGTCACCTGTCTCTCCGTGGGCATGCTAAGCGTATGCATCCGGCTGCGCACCACGCATCAGTCATGCCTGCCCCTTCTGACGAGTCAGAGTGGGCTGGAGAGGGTTGGAGGAGAGAGAGAGACAGGGGGAGAGAGACAGAAAGAGGGGGAGAGAGGGAGGTAGGAGAGAGAGGGAGGGAGGTAGGTAGGAGAGAGAGAGGGAGGTAGGGGAGGGAGGGAGGGCTGGTGTGGATGCAGGCTGGTGGTTTCTGCATCCTCCTCCTCTCATTACGCCTCACTAGACCCTGGAGAGGAAGTTGGGAGACTTCAGGACATAGATTATTCCACCCTCAGTTCTAACCTCTTACCTGCTCTCTCTCACTCGCACTCTCACTCTATCTCTCTCTGTCTCTCTCATTCCTCCACCCCACGAATCAGTGAATCATTCCTACTGAAATAGATTCCAATCTGCCCACATGTGGATCACTTAAAGTGCAGGGTTCTCTAGCTGAGAGAGACAGAGCGAGAGAGAGAGAGGGCTAATGGTTAATGTAGTCCATGCTTTTGAACGTAAACTCAAACATGCTTGTGGGTGTGTAAATGGAGGCTGGCAGGTGTGATTGCTGTTCCCAGTCCTGTCCTGCAGGCCTGTTCTCAGGTGGTCTTTCAGAAGGTCCTGCAGGGGTTTCAGTGAGAGGTGGTTAAACTCGTTGTCTCTATGCCTCCTGGGGCACAGAGCTGCTTCTTGCTGTTGGGCAGCGAAGGCAGAAGGAGAAAAGGAGATAATAGAAAATCTGAGCATGGAGAAGACAGGTGTGAGAAATGGCCTTGAAGGGATAGTAGTATTCAGACAGCCCTGCTTCAGACAGCCCTGCTTCAGACAGCCCTGCTTCAGACAGCCCTGCTTCAGTAGACGGCCCTGCTTCAGACAGCCCTGCTTCAGATAGCCCTGCTTCAGACAGCCCTGCTTCAGTAGACGGCCCTGCTTCAGTAGACGGCCCTGCTTCAGACGGCCCTGCTTCAGACAGCCCTGCTTCAGTAGACGGCCCTGCTTCAGACGGCCCTGCTTCAGACGGCCCTGCTTCAGACGGCCCTGCTTCAGACAGCCCTGCTTCAGTAGACGGCCCTGCTTCAGACAGCCCTGCTTCAGACAGCCCTGCTTCAGACAGCCCTGCTTCAGACAGCCCTGCTTCAGTAGACGGCCCTGCTTCAGACAGCCCTGCTTCAGACGGCCCTGCTTCAGACGGCCCTGCTTCAGACGGCCCTGCTTCAGACGGCCCTGCTTCAGTAGACGGCCCTGATTCAGACGGCCCTGATTCAGACGGCCCTGCTTCAGACGGCCCTGCTTCAGACGGCCCTGCTTCAGACGGCCCTGCTTCAGTAGACGGCCCTGCTTCAGACGGCCCTGCTTCAGACGGCCCTGCTTCAGTAGACGGCCCTGCTTCAGACGGCCGTGCTTCAGACGGCCCTGCTTCAGACGGCCCTGCTTCAGACGGCCCTGCTTCAGTAGACGGCCCTGCTTCAGACGGCCCTGCTTCAGACGGCCCTGCTTCAGACGGCCCTGCTTCAGTAGACGGCCCTGCTTCAGACGGCCCTGCTTCAGACGGCCCTGCTTCAGTAGACGGCCCTGCTTCAGTAGACGGCCCTGCTTCAGTAGACGGCCCTGCTTCAGTAGACGGCCCTGCTTCAGTAGACAGTCCTTCTTTCCTGTTTTCCCTATTCCTGACTCTGTTTCACTTCCCCTCTCTCCAGTCCCCTCTCTTACCTCCCTGTGTCTCTTCCTTACCCTTCCCACTCCCCTATCCTCCCACCAGTCTCCCACCACACCCCTCCTCCTCCTCCTCTGTCCTGTACAGAAGTTCACCTCCCAGCTCGCCTTCTCCTCTCCGGTAGGTGGATGAGAGCTTGTGGTGGAGGAGGGATTGCTGCTTGATCCTCCGGCCCGGGGGGGGGGGGGGGGGGGGGGGTGAACAGTGAGTCTCACAGCTCCAGCTGCCGTGTCGGCTGATGACTTTACTGGAGGGACAGACGTCTCCCCCGGGGGACACCCTCGCTCTTCTGTCTCTCCGCTCTGTGTCCTCCGCTGCCGATGTCGTCAGTTAGTCCTCCTTCTCGTCCGGCATGTTTTTCATGCGCTTGTGGATCTGTCTCCTTTTCCAGTGTAGTGGGGGGGAGGGGCCAGGGGGTTACTAACCCAGCCTAATAGACACAGGTACTTCGAATTTGTTTGGCTTTCTTTCAAACCCTCGTCATTTTGGCATTATTACGTCTTGATTTAAAATCGTACCTGCCGTACCTACGGCATCGTGCCGTACCAACGGCATCGTGCCGTACCTACGGCATCGTGCCGTACCTACGGCATCGTGCCGTACCAACGGCATCGTGCAGGACCAACGGCATCGTGCCGTACCTACGGCATCGTGCCGTACCTACGGCATCGTGCCGTACCTACGGCATCGTGCCGTACTAGCGGTCACGCCACGCTGCGTCTCTGATCCGTCGTGACGTGGGGCAGAGGGTTGGACCTCTGTCTGTGTGTTGCTGTAACCAGGACACACTCGGTTCCTCTCCAGCAGGACACTCAAGGCGGTTCTTGTGTGTGGTTCTTGTGTGCAGAGAACAAGGACTACGATGCCTACCTGTCGTACACCAAGGTGGACCCGGACCAGTGGAGTCAGGAGGCAGGAGAAGAGGAGCGTTTCGCTCTTGAGTTCCTGCCTGACGTTCTGGAGAAGCACTATGGGTATAAACTCTTCATTCCAGACAGGGACTTGATCCCCACAGGAAGTGAGTACTCCTCTTATTTCCGTACCCACAGTAGAATCCTAGTTCCATGTGTGTGTGTGTGTGTGTGTGTGTGTGTGTGTGTATGCGTGCAGTGCCTGTGTGTATGCAGTGTGTTGTTTTTGTATCCATAACATGTCATTTTTTACATTTTTTTACATTGTTTGGTCCACAAGTTGTTTGTGTGTTGTTTCTATGTGCTGCTTGTAGGTAAAGATCTCTCATCTCATCGTACATATCACATTACACACAGTGATCAGGTGATATACTGAAGACCTTAGCAACATGAGACCATGACATTCCATTGATCAGAGTTTTGTGTGTGACGATAGAGAGTTGGGACAGAGTACTCTTCTGTAGAGAGGACCCGATACTTCACACTCGTTTCAAACAGGTCTCATCTGTGCCCATGTTCAGGAGATGAGGGTCCTGTGTTGAGTCAGTGTTAGCCCTCGCATGACAGAGGCATTGGTCGTTTCTCTGCATGGATTTTGCATGTCGTACAGATCATCGTTTCAGACGAACACAACTTCTTTCTTTTTCCCTTTCATGTATTTCCTTTTCCCTTCGATTCGTCTCGTTTTCGGTTTTCTCCGTGCATTCCATCTCAAATCCTTCGCTTCTATTCATCTTCACGAACGCCATCTTTGCGTTCTGAAGCCTTTGATTGGCTCTTGGTGTGTGTATTATAAAGGGGACTGTTGTAATATGGGACAGGTAGCAGAGAGGACGATACAGACACAGTGGATGCTGTGCTCTCCCATCATAGGTTGCCTTGTTTTGACTGATTGGAGGTAGATCCAATGGCAATTCGGCTCCATTTTGGCTCCAAGGCTCAAACAGTTTAAATAAACGAGTGAAGTGAAATGAAAAGGTGCGCCATGTTCTCATGGTTTGTGAACCCCCCCCCCCCCCCCCCCCAGAGCAGGCGAGCAAATGTCTGTATGTTTAATAGATGAGATGAAGACATAAGCCTCTCCTTCCGTCCTGATGCCTCCAGTCCCATATTAAACTGGAATAAACTGCTTTCATCGCCATGAGAACAGCACAAGGGAGAGAGAGAGGAACACAGATGATCCCAGTGCTCTGCTAGTCCCTGTGAAGTCCATATTCTATATTCTTGTGATGCATTCTTACTTCTTCTGAGTCTACCGATCATACTTTGAATGTTGAAATATCTATGTTTAGGTTTCACCAATGATCATTTCCAGGATGATACAAGACTTCTTAGAGGTACAATTTCCCCGGCCTTCAACATTTGTGTCAGTCACCAACACTACCACAGTAGAGAAACCTGGCTACAGCTCTTTATTTTACTGTGTTTTTCCCACTGTTAATTAACTTCAATTATGGCATAACAATTTACACTTGTCATTATTCACTAATAATTAAGTCCTTTGCTGATCATCGTTCATAAATGATGAGCGGAAGTACAAGTTTAGAGATTGGAAGTACAGGTTAAGTGTTATCATAATCGTACTCTAACCGTAGACTAGCAAAGAGGCAATTTAGAGAGTGTTAATGTGTGTGTTGATGTGGTATTGCTAAGTCACCCTGTAATTGTCTATATGGTATAATAACGTGCTACCAGCCCAATGGTTTAAGGTCATACTTTAAAACTCCTGAGAGGAGAAGTAGGAAGAAAAATAATAAACTGTCCATGAGAATCATTGTTGAAGCACATTTCCCCTTCATCCCATCCACACTATCAGGGAAGCCCAGATGAATATTTAAAAACACTTTTTTTCTCTGACAGCGTAGAACCACACTTTTTTTTTTTTAAGAACAGAGATGCTGTTCTCCACAGAGTAAGACCCAGATCCAGCCGAGCAGAGATTGACTCATCATCTGGAGGGGAGGAGGAGGAGGGGAGAGGAGGAGGGGAGAGGAGGAGGAGAGAGGAGGAGGGGAGAGGGGTGCCTGAAGGCATGAAAGCAAGAGGCCATTTAACCCTTGTGTTCTCTTCGGGTCATTCTGACCCATCAGTCATTGTTACCCACCGTCGTATTGTGACAACTTTACCGCATACAAAAACAAAGTGAAGCATTTTCTTTTAACCGTCGGGCTGTCTCAGACCCTCCACATTGCGAAGGTTAAAAGAAAATGATTTTTATTTGTTTTTGTATTGGGTAAAATTGGGTAAACACAACGATGGTTCGTTATGAACCTTTGGGTCATGTGACCCGAAGGCAGCACAAGGGTTAAGTTTGTTCTCGTAGGAGGGAGATTTGAAGAGAGAAGAGACAGAGGGGGGGGGGGCTATGTGGTCAGCCTAGAGTGCAGTGCACGCATGTATTACAGAGGTATAGTAGATACACACACACACAGGAGGTGCTTATGCATGGGTTGGAAGGGGGAAGCCTAGTTAACTTGCTGTACCTGTGGTGGAGGAGCTAGTCTCTCTGTTTCCACCCTTGACCTGGCTAACAGCAGGCATCAACGGCCTCTCTCCCCTTCTGACATGGAGGACTAGAGGGAGACGGGGGAATGACACCCTGCTCTGCCAGGCCCACAGACACAAACACCTTGTATGGCGTATTTACAGACGTTCAGCACAGATAGTCGGCCACGCGATGTGGAGAGGAAAAATGCCTCGCAGATTTATTTTGTTCCCTTTTGTGGCATCCCACACACACACTATCAAAGATCAATATTTCAGATACATCACGAATTAGAAGCAAATCGCGTGGGAATGAAAGATGAGACTATTGTGATTGGTAGCGAATTAAGTATAGACGTGTTTCTGTTCCGTAGCCTCGTCCTTCACTTAGCCAGACAGGAAGTAGCCTCGTCCTTCACATAGCCAGACAGGAAGTAGCCTCGTCCTTCCCTTAGCCAGACAGGAAGTAGCCTCTTCCTTCCCTTATCCAGACAGGAAGTAGCCTCGTCCTTCACTTAGCCAGACAGGAAGTAGCGTGAACGTCTGTGGGGCTGGATCGTTCGACACATTCAACTGATGATGTTGTGTGTCTGTTGTGTTTGTCTGTTCTTCTCTCATGGTCTGGTCTCATCTGAGGTGTTACTGTTGGTCTTGAACACATTCAGCTTTGAAATCATCTGTTAAGCCCTACCCTTACCTATGTTCTCTTCTCTCTCTCCCTCTCTCTCTGTCTGTGTCTTACCTCTCTCTCCCTCTCCCCCTCTCTCTGTCTGTGTCTTACCTCTCTCTCCCTCTCCCTCTCTCTCTGTCTTACCTCTCTCCCCCCTCTCTCCCTCTCTCTCTCTCTCTCTCTCTCTCTCTGTCTTACCTCTCTCCCCCCTCTCTCCCTCTCTCTCTGTCTGTGTCTTACCTCTCTCCCCCCTCTCTCCCTCTCTCTCTGTCTGTGTCTTACCTCTCTCTCCTTCTCTCTCTGTCTGTCTTACCTCTCTCTCCCTCTCTGTCTGTGTCTTACCTCTCTCTCCTTCTCTCTCTGTCTGTCTTACCTCTCTCTCCCTCTCGGTCTGTGTCTTACCTCTCTCTCCTTCTCTCTCTGTCTGTCTTACCTCTCTCCCCCCTCTATCCCTCTCTCTCTGTCTGTGTCTTACCTCTCTCTCCTTCTCTCTCTGTCTGTCTTACCTCTCTCTCCCTCTCGGTCTGTGTCTTACCTCTCTCTCCCTCTCGGTCTGTGTCTTACCTCTCTCTCTCCAGCCTACATTGAGGACGTGGCCCGCTGCGTGGACCAGAGCAAGCGCCTCATCATCGTCATGACGCCCAACTACGTGGTGCGTCGCGGCTGGAGCATCTTCGAGCTGGAGACCCGCCTGCGGAACATGCTGGTCACCGGGGAGATCAAGGTCATCCTGATCGAGTGCGCCGAGCTGCACGGCATCATGAACTACCAGGAGGTGGAGGCGCTCAAACACACCATCAAGACCCTGACCGTCATCAAGTGGCGCGGGCCCAAGTCCAACAAGCTCAGCTCCAAGTTCTGGAAGCAGCTGCAGTACGAGATGCCCTTCAAGCGCATGGAGCCCATCATCTCCCACGAGCAGGTGCTGGACGTCAGCGAGCAGGGCCCCTTCGGCGAGCTCCAGACCGTCTCCGCCATCTCCATGGCAGCCGCGACCTCCACCGCCATGGCGACGGCGCACCCAGACCTGCGCTCCACCTTCCACAACTCCTACCACACCCAGATGAGACAGAAACATTACTACCGTAGCTACGAGTACGACATCCCGGCCTCCAGCACGCTGCCCCCGCTCGCCTCTCTGGGCAACCAGCACACGTATTGCAACATCCCCATGACTCTCATCAACGGGCAGCGGCCACAAGCGGTCGCCAAATCGCCTCGAGAGCAGAGCATCGAGGAGGCGCACTCCAACAACTCCATGCTGCCCCTGTTGCCCAGGGAGACCAGCATCTCCAGCGTCATCTGGTGACAAAGCCGGCGCGGGGATAGGCTCTGGGTCACACAGTGGGCAGCTCACCCACAGGTACAGCTCTGTCAGCTGTGGCAGGAGAACCCTGATGGCACTAAACGCTGCTGTTGATTTTTTTGCACCAGGACACCACAGGGCGACAGAAACACAGGACACTTGGGTGTCTGTTTGTTTTTTTGAAGGAGAACTGTTGTTTGAAAACAGGAGAACAGCGAAGAACTTGATAGGCTTGGTGAAACATGCCTGTATAAAGATTCACGGAAACACGTACGTTCACATACACAGAAACTGGAGGTAAACAGGGTCTTGTACATATGCTTTCTATTTCTTTGTAGCATCATGTTTGTTTTGGGTTGTTTTTGTTTTTTCGTTTCAATTGAAGACGTTTTTAATCATCCGATCTTTGGAGTCGGTTTTGACTTCCTGTTTTTTGTCAACTTGTTTGTTTCTACTCGAGTTTGAAAGTGATTTGCTGGTCTGTGAGGTTTATTGGCTGAACTATTGTAACTTTTATCTCGACTCGTTGACAGGTGTACTTTAACACGCTTTTTGTTTGTTGGTTTTAGTGTCGTAGTTTTTGCGGCATTAGAGGAAGAGGTGAGGTTGGACCAGTACGATGTCATTTGTGTCAGACCTGCGGAAAGGTCATCTGGATGGGAACTCGTTTTCTAGGGGCACTTCAAACACAACTAGATTATGCAAACAGGAGGTCGGAGAGGTCTAACAGGACGACCACACATGAGGCTGGTGCTAGACTTCTCACAGTCATCCACCAAGTGTGAACGCTCGCAACCTAGCGATTTCTCCATTTTTTCTTTTTTTTTTGCTATAGCTTAACAGATCGATATATCACCTAAAAAAAAAATCTATGACGTGTATTATTTTATGAGGAGGTATATTTTTGTAACAAAAAGATATTTGCTTGGGAATACATATGTTTCACATTTCATTCCACTAATGAAAGAATAAGAGAATACGTGTATTCTCTTCACTGCTCTGCTATGTTCTATATAGAGGTACTATGTGGAATTGCATCGCCAACCGAGTATTTCACTCATGTCTTATCTGAGTCTAAAGATAAAAAATATAAATGATGTGATGTCTTTATCCGAGTTCTAATCATTGCCAAGTGGGGTAAATGTATTTTTGTGTTTAAGAGACGTTACACACCAACAAGTGTACATAGTGACTCTTGTATGACGCCAATGATATTAATGTATTTCACTCACCATAATAGGAATTACTGAAAATGTCATTGTAGTGCCTCACTGTTTCAAAGGATGACCCCTTTAAAGTTACTGGTTTTAAAAGGGGTTGAGTGGACAGATCCTTTTTTTTCAAAGAGATTTAAACAGCTGTATAAATCACTTAATATAATATAATCAATCATTGATACACACGTGTATCGCTCCATACGCAACAGGGGTAGTTTACATGGTATATTTCTTTGTCAATTTTTATTTATTTAAAACCTTGCAAGTATGGTCAGTCCCAGGCGCATTAAGAAAAGAAAATCCTACGTCATTTTAATTTCATTGTCAAGCCAGTGAGACCAAAGCTGATGTCCTAAGAAAGAAAGAACACATTCTGTGCATTTCTGAGACAGGTTTAGAATTCCCCCGGGTGATCCTGCACCATGTGCTTTACACAGGGAAGGGGACATGAGAGAGTGCTCTCGTCCACCACACTATCACCTCATTTTCTCCTGAAACAGATCCTGCTCAAAGTGCTACCAACGTCTTGTGAGGAAAAGTGCGGAACTCTTTGGTTTTTTTGTTTTTTTCATTCTTTGTAGTGCCACAAATTATGCAAAAATTATTAACTCTAAACATTCAAGGTTTTTGTATATCACCCTTGTCTCCCCCCCCCCCAAAAAAAAAGAAATAAGATTTGGTTTTAAATGTTTTACATTTCTATGAGGGTTGGTCTTTTTCTCGAGTGTGTTGGTCTTGGCTGTCTGCTGGTGTGTCACTGTCACTCGCTCCGGACCCCACAGCATCAACAAAAGATGACAAAAAAAAGAGTTTGATACATTTGAAAGAATCAAACAGACTTGGTGTCAATTTGAAATTTTTTCTTGTACTCTATGACATTGTGTATATAGAATCAAAAAGGTAATAAGATGAAGACAATCTAGCCACATTCATAAAAACCAATGTTTGCATTTTCTGAGTGGGTGAATCTTTTTGTTTAATGAACATTTCTGACAATGATGATAATGCTATTAATGATGAGGATGATAATGACGATAATAACAATAATAATAATATATAGCACAGAATTATTCCAGGCACTTTCACTCTACTGAGACGAGATTATTGTTCTCTTCTGTTTCGGATTCATTTTTTAATTATGTACTTGCGATGTTAATTAAAGAGATACTATTATTATTAATAATAAAAACACATTTAATAATTGTTCCTTTGTTCTCCCTCAGTTGCCTTCTGACTGTAGTGGTCACAGGTCATGTGATACACTATCAGGTTGGCAGGTTCGGAGCGTCAAAAGACAGTAACCAGTGAATAATACCAGACCTTTTATCCACATGTGGATACAAGTACACACACACACACACACACACACACACGTCCAGTACACACACACACACACACGCGTCCAGTACACACACACACACACGCGTCCAGTACACACACACACACGCGTCCAGTACACACACAGCCAGACACACTCTACAAATGCTGTGAGTTTCCACACAACGGCTAGTATATTTGCTTTGCGATCTAGATGTATAGCCCCCCCTCCACCTCCACCCCCCACCCCCCCCTACAGACGTAGCAGTCTTCCATATTGGGGCCTCATTAAGCTAATTTGCCCTGTTGGCTTCTGGGAAGTGCCTGTCCTGCTGGTCTGCAGAGGAGCCGTTGACACTGAGACCTAAGGAGAAACCGTCTGACCTCTCCTCTGAAGTTTACCTCAGAGGGCAGGACGTCTACGTAGACAATCTCCCATTTCTCACAGTCCTGTTCTACACGTCGCTTTAAATGTAAGGGTGGTTGTGTTGCAACACCAACATTGTCACGATATTCAAATGGTTCACAGTAGTGTGAGTTACTGTCGTGTGTGTGTGTGTCTGTATTTTATGTATGTGTACTTAATATGTTTGTGTGCTAGTGTACTTTGTGTGTGTGCGCGTGTGATACTGAGAGGAAGTCATGGTGGAGTGTTTCACGGCTGTTGAGTGAATAGCTGACTGGGCCCAGTCACCTTCTAGCGGAGCAACAGCGCTGGAACTATAACTCAGAGCCCCGACGTAAAACCTGTTGACAACAATCAATACAGCCTCTCGTTCTGCCCGGAGACTGGATCAGACCGCGCCCTGAGAATCCGGACTAAATCAGGTGTGTCGATGCGGCGCGAAAGGCTCGGGAAGTCGCTTTTTTTGTTGGCCTTTCGCCTCCGTGTACCGGCCTTGTTGCCGCTAACACCCTTGAAGGAAGAAATCCTTGAAGAAGTGATTGGTCTAGTCTTGTTTCTCTATCCGCTGTTTTTCCTTTCTCTGTCAGAAGCTGGAGATAAAAGTAACCTGCCGTTTTGTGTGTGTGTGTGTGTGTGCGAGCGTGTCTGTCTGTGTGTACAGGCTGCCAGCTGTTTTCTTTTAAGATGAAGCGCCTCCATATGCTGATGCGTTCTTTTAGCTACTGTGCACTTCCCCTCTGAATGAAATCATCTTCACTTCATTATGGTGTGTCAGGACGTAATGAGCTCCCCAAACTAAGGCTCGTGACAGGAAACAGGGGTTTCATCACCCATCACACTGTCATGTAAGAGCAGGTAACAAATATGATTACAGTGTTTTATTAACTCTGGCAGTAACACTGCCAGACAGTGTTTGTTCACACACGCACACACACACACACACACATAAGCACAGACACACACACAAACACACGCACGCTCTCCCTACAGACCTCTTTATGCCCAGCGCTGTTCTGTACCGTGTGTTGTGTAAGCCACCTGAGGAACCAGGGCACATGTGTGTGTTTACGTACTTGTGTATATCTGTCTGTGTGTGTGTGTGTGTCAGTGTGGACACTTAATTGCTGCAATGCAGACAGAGGAAAGAAAAGACACTAATATTGTTGACGTCTTCACTGGCGCAACTGTGTCATTGATCAGTGTTTCCCCTTAAGTTTAACCTTAACCAAGCCCTTCCTACTGACACACCAAGCCCTTCCTACTGACACACCAAGCCCTTCCTACTGACACACCAAGCCCTTCCTACTGACACACCAAGCCCTTCCTACTGACACACCAAGCCCTTCCTGCTGACACACCAAGCCCTTCCTGCTGACACACACCAAGCCCTTCCTACTGACACACACTAATCACAGATCCTCAATAATCAATCTGACTGCAATTGATGTCTGTGCAACACAGCTGTTTGGTTACATTTGAGTTCAAAAGTAGTGTACATTGAGGGCTAACATATCTAAATGCCTACATATGAACACTTATCTCACTTATCTACGTGTGTTAAAACAATCACAGTAACTCCGTGACTCACACGTTTAGTAGTATGAATGCGTGTGAACATTTCACGTGAATGTGTTTCATACGTGTTTCATACGTGCTTTTTGTAAGGACAGTCTGACTGTTCTGCTTCTGCGGTACCATAGAGCAGCTAGTTTACTCACTCCAAATGAAACACTGACATCTACTGGTGGTGAGCTGTACTGTGCCATGTCTGACCAAAAGCAGGCTGGGAAAGGGGGGGGGGGGGTGATTCTGGCCTCTAACAATGACTGGTGATTGGCCAATGGTTTGACGCGTTTTGTCTTATCGTCACATGACACACCGCAAGATCCCCTGACAAAAAGTCTGTATTCGTCCATAAAAAAGTTTTTATTTTTATGTAAGCATATACTAAATTGAAATTAGATTTTAAAAATCGTGAATTGATTTTTACATTTACATTTATTCATTTAGCAGACGCTTTTATCCAAAGCGACTTCCAAGAGAGAGCTTTACAAAGTGCATAGGTCACTGATCATAACAACAAGATAGCCACAAAACATTGCGAGTAGCCAAAACATGAAGCACACATTGTGAACAACCAAAGTAAGTGCCAAAGGGAAGAACCATAAGAGCATGTAGTTAAACAAGTTACAATTAAACAACATGAACCGCTATAAGTGCAAGTGTACCTGTGGAAAAAAACAAGCAACAATAATAAAAACAATATATCACAGCGAGTACAAAAAAATTAAATCAGTTACCACTAACCACAAGAGCAACAAGTCTCTGAGCAAGAGTCATTGTGATCCTTGAGGAAACTAACATCGGGTCAAGCGAACCATTCCTAAGTACCGTTGTACTCCCGGAACAAGTGCGTCTTGAGCCTTTTCTTGAAATTTTCATCGAATTGTAACCCCAAGAATCGACTCGAAAGCTACCAAAAGATTCACACCCCTACATTTCCCCCCAACGGTGCTAGTGACAGCAGACGATGCGCTAGCCTCGCACTGTGGAGCGCTCGCGCGGCAACAGCTGTGTGTTTATTAGCAGGGGGACGAATAATTAACGCGTATCATCCTTGGCAATTAAGAGTTTAATTGAGAGGAAAATCAGGGAAGAACGTTGAGAGATTAAACCGAGAAATAAAGGGTTAGGCCTACTGGGTCAGCCACACAACCTTAATGTGGATAGCTCAAATATAAACGCAACATGCAAGCCTTATACTGCGAATTAGTGGAGAGAAATGTCATGTAGTAACTCTCATAGTAAATGATGACTATTCCTCAAAACATCCCTGTGTTGTGGTTAAGGTTAGAGGTGAGTATAGCCTAGCTGTAACCCTACATGTCAGAATTTTAGTGTATGATAGGCCTACAATGCAGATCCAACCTGAACAGGATTTAGCATGAGACAGTCACTGTTTATTTCCTGCACCTGTGACTGGAACAGACTGTGAGGCACAAGCATGAGGATAGGAATCTAATGAAGCGGATCCTGATCTGACTGGGGTATATTTAGCTGTCAGCACAGGGAAGGGTCGCCATGGCATCTTACTAATATTATTAGCTGCACACCTTTTTTCTGTGAAGTAGGAAATAAAGCTTCAGCAGTCTGGTTCAAGGGGAGTATTTCCAGCACAGGAACATTAAAGAGAGAGAGAGAAAGAATGAGAGAGGGAGAGAAAGAGAGAGATAGAAAGAGTGAGTGAGAGAGGGAGAGAGAGTGAGTGAGAGACAGAGAGAGAGTGAGTGAGAGAGAGAGAGAGTGAGTGAGAGACAGAGAGAGAGTGAGTGAGAGAGGGGGAGAAAGAGAGAGAGATATAGAAAGAGTGAGTGAGAGAGGGAGAGAGAGTGAGAGACAGAGAGAGAGTGAGAGAGGGGGAGAAAGAGAGAGACAGAGAACTAATTACTGTGTGAAAGATCACAGTGGAATACACCCCCCTGCCAGGCTTCACTTGCAACCGCAACAATGCAGCAATTATTCTGCGAAGGAACAGAGGCAACTCGGTCCCATTGAGGAACGCACACTGCAGCAAAGCGATCATGCCGCTCCAACACAGGTACTACATGAGTCGGTGGCATAACCAGGGTTCCAATTACGGGGGGGCTTGGGGGGGGTTTGACCCCCTAATTAAGACTTGGACCCCCCCCCCAAAAGAGGTAAAAACAACAGGTCGGAGGGGTCGATACACGCCCTGGAGAAGAAGTTGACCCCACCCCCGATTGTCATTGTATAATTCACACTCTGGGAATAACCCGCTTGTTCAATCAAGGAAACAGCAGGACAACCGGAGCAGCCAACAGCGATTCGAAACTTATTTCCTGTTTGCAGGTTGATGAGTGAGTCAGGTGGACTGCAGATGCCCCAATAACACATGGACACTCAATAGAGAAGCACATCTACTTTTCCTACAATCCCTTCCCTGCTTATTCCTATGGCAACGCAGATGGAGAGGGATGTGGCAGGGGCGATTCTAAGATCAGACCTTTAGGGGTGCTCAGCCCCCAATGAGAATGTGACATATACAGTGCCTTGCAAAAGTTTCAATTAAATATATTATTATTATACAAAATATTGAATGAATAAAAAAAACTAAGGATGTCCCTTTCTTCATGAACTACCAGCATCAAATAATATTAAATATTTTTTATTATTATTATTTTTAGGGGTGCTGAGATGGAAATTTAGGGATGCTTGAGCACTCCTAAAAAGGGTCTTAAATCGCCACTGGGATGTGGGGTGACAGCAAACTAAGTAGGGCTGAGATGGCAAAAGTACAAACATCCTTCACTCAAACAGATACTCATGTTTAAAAAGACTCTGGTGAAAGTTGAAGTACTGACTACACTTAAGTGTGGGTTCTGACATACTTTAAAAAGTAGTTTTTAATACTACCTGTTATAGTGTTTTAGTAAAAAGTTGTCAGAAAAATTGTTAAGTACTGATACCATGATACTAGAAAATCTACCTAAGTACCGTAGATAGTACCATCTCTGCAACAGTGTAACAACAGTGTAACAACAACAATAAACATGTGTGTAACCGTGTAAGAAGTGTAAAAAAAAGTGTAAAAATTGTCGGATGAACGACGACGACTTTATGAAGTTGTGGCTTCATAAAAACGAAATGTTAACAAGTAAAACTGCGCATGTTTCAATTGTGAAACTCATTTGACGTGATTGTGAGCAGTAATAATCTTTATCTTTTGACCAGCTATGTGGCTTACCGTAGAGGTCTTGATTTCATGGGTGTGTATGCCCTCTTCAGGTCAAACGCAGTAATGTTCCTTTAATCATAAATTGTTTACCTTCCAATTAAAATCACCTTTGAAATAATACGACATCCTATGAAACAAGTTCTAGTCCCCCAATGGCTTGCGTTTTAATTCACACATAGTACAGGAAGTTGGAAAATGTGTCTCGTCCACATACAACCACGCTTAATTCACACAAACATAAGACAACAGAGCAATAAATAAGCCACCCTTCTTCATCTGCATATGAGAAATACGTACCAATATTCTAAGTGTTCTAAGATTTTTTTTATGCAAACCCTACACGCACGAGTCTATGTTGATGAAATCCCTTTTTATTTTGAACTCCAGGTTTACACTTTAAACTGATTATTTTTGATAAAACATCTCCAGCAAAAGATCGTCAATGCTTGCATTTCCGATGACGGAACCGAAGAAAAGGCTGGCCACAATCTGTGCGTTGATGGATTGCAACATGGAGATTGCGATGTAGAGTTTGGCGAACCGAACAGAGTCTCCCTGGTAAATCATTTTGACATATTCGTGTAGAGCTTTGTATGCTTCCCGCTGTAGTGACAAGATGTATCGTTGACTCTGCAGTTCCGCGATTTCTAAAGAGGAAAGAGCAATCTATAAAATCAGTCTTCAACCAAATATTTCAATATTGTTCCCAGTTTAGTAATGTGTTTACATTTTTTTCGTGCTAGTTTTACATTTGCCTTTATCCCCCTTGGTATTAATAAGAGTGGTTACGTTTGACCGGAATGGCGAACGCATTTTTATTACACATTCGTAGGAGTTCCAATCTAACAAGACAGAAATATTTAGGCTAAAAGACAAACCTGGATTGAAGAGAATAACGCCTTTTAAATACGCATATTCTTTGGTGCTGATGTTGAGTCCCCAGCATTTACTCAAAAACATTTGGATTCCTTGGACATCTACGAGAGAAACGCCTTGGCCATTGGGACCATTTGAAGTTTCCTGTTTGTTCTGACAGTTGGTTAAAATCTTCTGCAGCATGCTGGGTTCAGACGTCTCCACGGTTTCGAAATCGACCGCGTCTTGCGCCATACCCAAAACCAGCAAGGGTGCCCAGCTGTTGCGCACAAGCTGAAGTTGGTCCTTCGCCGGTAGTTCCCGAAAACAAGGTACATTTTTTACAAATCTCAGCGTCTTTAAAAGCACCGCGGAAGTAGCTTTGGATGTTACCAGCGGAGCACGCAGTACCGCTGTTTTATTAAATCCGCACGAACAAGCTCGCTCTTGCGGGACGTCGAACCTTTGGCGCCCTAGCGAACGTTGTGTCGGCTGGTCGTTTTCTCTCAAAATGCTGTAAAGGATGCTTTTCTGTCCCCTCGCGCCACTGCACTGGCAGCTGGCAGAGCAAGCCATGCCGACGGCTCCAGAAGAAGGCAATCAACACAAAGAAGACGGTTCGGCTTTTTTGTTCAATTCCTCGAACAACTTCTGTAGCACATGTAATATCTGGAGGACGACTCCAGTTATGGACAATCGCGCACACTCGCGCGCCTAGAGGGAGCTAGATGCCTTAAAATGGTGTAAGAGGCCAGGTGTGTGATTGGCCTAGAAACTTTGATTGGACGTTACAGGGCCTTAATCATAAAATATCCCCCCCAATCAGTGGCGGTTCTACATTGAATTACACCCAGGGCGAGACGCCCTTCGCGCGCAAACGTAAGAGTTAGCCTATACCCACCAATTAACATTAGCCCTTCATTCATGACATGGATACCGTAATAATCATACAGAGACATATTTGCATACCTTTATCTCTTTCTCGTTTCTCCTCTTCTTCTTTTCTTTTTTTCACACAATTAAAAAAAACAAAAATGTGCAGGAACTTTAGGCCTATATTTATAATATTATGAATGAAATGTGCGTTATTTGGAAGAAAGTCGAGGTGCAATTGACTTTAGCCCACTAATTTAGAGTATTGCCCCCCTCCCCCTCCCCTTTTTTCACACAGCTTCTGTGCACGGCACCTTCTCAGCAAGCAGGGGTGCCTGCAGCTGCCTGAAGGGGGCGCCAATTTGCCAATTCCCCACACAGTGAAATGATAGAAAAGAGAAAACCGCTTCACGGCGCAAAGATTTTTATTTATTTATTTTATGCTTGTGCGCCCCCCACGTGACATGAAAAAATGCCGCCCCGTGCGGCTGCCCGGTCCGCCCGTGCCTAAAACCACCCCTGCCCCCAATATTCAAATCTGGTCAAAATGTCCCTCCCCAATATATTGATATAAAAATATAAATGTGCTACGACAGGCAACCCAAAGGCAGGGGCGTAGCCACTTGGTGGCCAGGGGGGGCCACGGCCACCATTGGTCAGAGAAAAAACGGGTGACGACTTTTTTTATAAAGTCGTCTTATATTGGCATTTGTCACTTATGCTACAAGCCCCATATTCGCAACATGTTGGGCCCCATCAATAGCGCAAGACACAAACCAACGTACCTGCATTCTGACAGCGCTTCAATGGATACTAGCAGCTAACCACTGGATACCGTTAGAAAACTGCTGCTCTGAGTGATGCAGTGTGTGAGTTTTAAAATAGTAGTTTTTGACAATCAAGTGCCCCCCCCCCCAATAAAACACTGGCCAGAGCTGCCCCCCCACAGAAATAATGTCCTGGCTACACCCCTGCCCAAAGGTTTTCAGGGGGGGACCCTCAGACTCCCCAGCAAATTTCGTCCCCCCCAATGTTGACTCCATGGCTACGGCCTTGGAATGTTATATGCTAATAACTCCAATTGGTGAAGCAATGTAAGCTTTAAAACCTCAATGAGACACACAGAAGACTAATGGCGTTTTTTTGGATCACCTTGGGAGAAAATGTAGGCTATGGTCTACATAGCATTTATGTTGTCCTGAACTCACTATACATTCTCAGCATAAGTAGTGTGTGCCAACTGATTTAATTTAAACAATGACCACTAAACATCTCAGTTGCATCAGCACCAAAGCTGTCCCCTCAGAAATACAAAACAAAGAAAAATATGTTTCAAATATAATGGCGACTGCTACGCCTTTCCCTGAACCTCAATTTCAGAGTAATTTTTTAATTTATTTTTTAAACACACCCACAAAAACAGAGAAGAGCTATTCCAATTGATCTATTTGAAAGCACATGTTCGAGGACAAGGCTGGTTAAACAACGATTTTAAAAGGCCTCCCTTCACACTACTCTTCCTTTGTGGCTTGTTCATTCTTACCAGCTTCTGCTCAGGGTAACATATGTTAACCCTCGTGCTGCCTTCGGGTCACATGACCCAAAGGTTCATAACGAACCATCGTTGTGTTTACCCAATTTTACCCAATACAAAAACAAATATTTATTTTTTTCTTTTAACCTTCGCAATGTGGGGGGTCTGAGACAGCCCAACGGTTAAAAGAAAATGCTTCACTTTGTTTTTGTATGCGGTAAAGTTGTCGCAATACGACGGTGGGTCACAATGACTGATGGGTCAGAACGACCCGAAGATAACACAAGGGTTAAAGGACAGGTGGCGTTAATGTTCCACGGCTCAACGGGAAAGGAAAAGTATTCAGTGTGTACAAGAGGCTACGTTACAGGCTTGCATTCTGAGCAGACATCTTCTCAGGATATTATTATTATTATTTTATTTTTTTTACACAGTCCCATGGGCAAGTTCTGGCCTTGAAGATGTCTTCAGCATTTATAGACTTTCCCCTAGTTTGAGATAGCTCTTGCTTTTAGAAGAGGCAGTGCTTTTGTCTCAAAAAGAGCCTAGTAGACAATTTAACCCACAATACTGCCTGCATTTGCAGAAAACTAAGTGGAACAGTAAATGCTTCTCTTTCGTAATGTTAATACCTTCCCTAATGTTTATTTTGATGTCTGTCCAAACAAAATACATGTAGTATAGATACATAGACAAGCCTAGTGCTCAGAACCACACAAAGCTTCCAACTGCGTTCTAATATTAGTACAGGAGTTATAGCTGGATGGACTTCAAGTATTTCATCTATAATCAAAAATGTCTCCGTGCAAGTTTTCACAGCCTGAGTTTTGACCTCAAGGTTTGAGAGGCGCCAGGTAAATTAGAACCTCAAGCAGTCAAAAAAAAATGTTATTTTTTTAAATATGAAAGATGACTCCTGACTGAATTGAGTGTAGTTAGTAGCTGTTGCCAGTTCTAATGATGTGAACAAGTCTCTTTTGCACCAATCTCAGAAACATTCTCTATGAACAACGTAAGGATACAATGATCATGATGCAATTGAAATCACTGACCAACTTCAGATTGAGAACCTAGTCAAAATGAACTCTCCAATTACTGTGTGTATCCAAGATATTCAATGATTCTTGGAAACGTTTTAAGCAGGTACACAGTAACCATATGCATTAGGGGAATTCACTTATTAATACTGTTGTTTGACAGTACTGGCTGAATGATTTAGATGACGCAAGAGACTCAGAGAGATAGCAACAGTGTCTTTTTCTCAAGGACTTCTGTCATTCTTTAGGAGTGATGGTGGAGGAAAATATTCTGACGTTCTCTTTGTACGAGTTTCTCAGGCTGTCGTTACATCCTTTCTCTTATTATTTGACCAAATCATGAATTGAGAGTTGGTAAGAATGGAGACGTTTTATATGCAGTGTTTTGTAGGTCTGTTTTACTTTCAAAGATGTATTTCTTGTTCATGAAAACACAAATTGAATCAACTTCATTGAGGCCAAAGTATCTCAGTGTACTGATGAAAAAATTAATCATTTCATTTGTGACACTGTCTGTCTGTCTGTCTGTCTGTGTGTCTCTCTCTCATTCACACACAAATACACTACAAAAGCCTTTTGGAAGAGGCTGAAGGTCGTGCAGGCTGGAGATCGTACTGTACAGTAGCAGCTCTCGTGTCCGCAGTCATGACTAGTGATGGGCATTCCGGCTCTTTTTCGTGAGCCGGCTCGTATGGCTCAGCTGACAAAAAAATAAAAAAATACATGTTTTAACTATGAATTTGACTATGATAGGTGTGAAAACAATTTGAATTAAATTATGAAATGAAATCATACTCGACCGTAACCACATATCTTTAAAAATGCATTGATTTGTCATGGCTCTCCCGAGTTTTGACTTCTCTCTCACTGTGTGTGAGTTGGCTCGGCCCTCCCTCATGCAGGATTGACAGGAACAGAATGTGAGGATGATCGTGTGCGCCTTTAAGCCTACAAGTATTTTTTTGTTGTTCTTTGAATTAGTCAATTATTTTAAATACAATTAAAATTCATTATTTCATAATCATTTAGTTTTTATTGGCTGTATTAATCAATTAAAAATAGAGTCGGCTCTTCAGATATGCGAGCCAGCTCCCGACGTTCACCTTCAAGAGCCGGCTCTTAGAGCCGGATCGTTCGCGAACGACCCATCACTAGTCATGACACGACCTCGAGAATCAAACTGCTACTTCATGAAGCTCGAGCGTGTTGTCACACAGCTAGCAGAGATGAACGGACATGTTGAAAACGACCGACAGACGAAAACATTTAAAAACAGAATGAACCAATTAACTTTGTAAACGACACTATATGAAAACAGTCTAATTATATAAACATTTAGCTAACCTTGGAGCAGTCCAGTCTTAAACAGGGACTGTGTGAGGCCACAGGGCTGGCCTTGTGAACGCTTCTGTTGTAAGGCACACACCCCAAGATCAAACCACCTGCAGTTAATTAGGCTGGGGAGAGAATACAATTGGGCAATAGATTGTCAATGCCAGCTAAATAATTCACAACCTTTTCTTTTCAAATCCTTCATATGATGCTGCCTCTCACCCTGATAGCCTACCTGGAAATGTGCGCAACTTGCAAACAGCCGGGATTTTTCTGGACTGGCAAAGTTATTTTTGTTTTCAATCAATCGCAAAAGTAGCAATTGCTTTTCAGTTCCGTGCTTTCTGACCTACATACAGTCCTGCCACCAGCTGCAGTTGATTTACTCTCGGGGGAGGACCGTAGAATAGCCCCGTACGGTACCTAGGCTACCAGTTCCAGCTGGTATCCACCCTGGCAGTCGAACCTGCTACGCTCCTCCTCGGAGTTGGAACATCAGTCAACCAACACCAGTCCACTCCAGAAAACTGATGGAAACAGCCTTCGCCGCAGGGTCTGAGTCAACATGAACGGACAATTTTGACATATTAATTTATGTCCCGCTGAGCTGTAGCCTAATTGAGGGACGGCTGAAATGTGCCACCGTGTTTGGGGGAAGGTTTCAAATTAGCATTCAGTTTGATTCATGTCCCTTTTGTCACCTTTTATTGAGCCACGGTGAACAGCGTTCTCTTGTGTTACCTTCACAGGTAAGAGGGATGTGGTTCTTGTTTGCATAAAATGTTGAATTATGGGTCCAAAGATGTATGCCATGGTGAGAACAGGTGTAACTGTGAAGGTGAAATAACAAACTTAGCTGTGTCCCAATTCGCATAGGCCTACTTTAACATTTACTGCAGCTGCCCTTACAAAGTAGCCTATTGCTGCATGCATACAAATGGGCTAGACTACTTAAAATATAAGAGTCTCGAACTGTCACGCATCGTTCCATCATCGCTGTCTCCACCTCTACCGCAGCCCTCAGTGTGAGTCAGAATCGAAGTGCTGCGAAGTCCAGCCGGATGTGTAAGACGGCTTGGAATTGTTTGCATACCGTACAGCAGCGGCGATTCTAGGATCAGACCTTTAGGGGTGCTCAGCCCCCAATTAAAATGTGACATGAATACAGTGCCTTGTAAATAGTGCTAAACCCTCTTGCTAATATAAATCCCTTATGTCACTGAATAACGATTAATACATTTATGTATTCTTATGCGGGGAGTCAGGTGGCTGAGCGGTTAGGGAATCGGCTGGTAATCAGAAGGTTGCCGGTTCGATTCCTGGCCGTGAAAAATGTGTCCTTGGGCAAGGCACTTCACCCTACTTGCCTCGGGGGAATGTCCCTGTACTTACTGTAAGTCGCTCTGGATAAGAGCGTCTGCTAAATGACTAAATGTAAATTATGCAAAATATTGAATTAATGAAAAACTAAGGATGTCCCTTTCTTCATGAACTACCAGCATCAAATGATAATAAACAATATATATATATATATATATATAAAAAAAAAAAAATTATGGGTGCTGAGATGAAATTTAAGGGTGCTTGAGCACCCCTAAAAATGGTCTAAAATCGCCACTGCCGTACAGTACCATGTATTGGGACATAACAAATCTCTTTCTGGCACATTAACTAATATGGGTATTAGGACAAAACTGTTTACTTCTCGAAACGACTGCTTTGTAAACACACTGCAAGGCTTAAAAAAAAAAAAAAAAAGGCCTTTAGTCAAAATGTCTTCACATAGTCTTGATCCCAATACCACCTGGGCCACCCTGCTCTTGAATGCACATTGTATACCTTAATTACTTTCCAGCAGTCTTGTTCATGTCGCAAAGTCTCCTTTTGTGGACTCTCTCTCAGTAACAACCTTCCTTTGGGTAGAAATGAGCCTTGACACTTATTGACTACATATATGCTTTCTTTATATTTCTATGTATGTATTTCTATGATTCTTGTTGTATAACAGGATACAGCCAATATTCCACCCTTTTCTTCCTTTTGAACTTTTAACAGAATCATGAAGACTACCAGGGGCACAGTAACCTAGCCTTCACTTCAATACCAACATTTACTTTATTGGGTGTTTAAAACCCTCCATATTCTACTGCCCTTTTGATTCTTATAAAGGGGTAATATGTTGGGGAGTAATGGAATCATTGGTTTCAGAATTGTTCGGTACAGGTATAGATGTTCACAAAGCGTGGTGGTTTAACATCAGTCGTTACCTGCACATAATCTAGACCAGTGGTTCTCAACCCTGGTCCTCAGGGCACCCCCTGTCCTGCATGTTTTAGATGTTTCCCTGCTCCAACACACCTGATTCAAATGAATGGGTCATTATCCAAGAAGCCTGCTTATGAAGCAAAGCTTGTTATATATTTCTGACTTTAAAGGTCCAAAAGTTTTTTTTAATCCATGAGTTTTCAGCATCTGAGCGTAAAATAAGGCAGAAATCCTGCCCAACATGCACCCAGAGTCAGGTCTTACCAATAATAAATGACAACTCAAGTTGACTGACTGACAGAAATCGACAGATCAAGGAGCCGTGACAACCCACCACGTCGATGACGATTGTAGCAATCACGATTGTAGCGATCACGATTGTTTCAATTGAACACGAATTGCTCGAGGCGTGATGTAATCTATTCTCCAAACTATGTTTTATTTACTCAAATCCCATCTAATGACTTGTGCGTACTTGAGTTTGAGCATAAACATGAGGATAGCCTCCACAAAGGCGCTATGCAGACAGCCCTTAATCCAACATCCACAACCCCCTTCCGGATGGTAGTCTCTCTTTAATTATCTTCATCTCCATGAAATGTGAGCCAGAAATCCCAAAATATTAAAACCCTCTTGATCGATGGCTCACCAGGTAAGAGGGTGTAGCCTAAGGATTTACTGCAGGGGTCTGGGTTCGATTCCAGCTGGGGCCATTTCCTACATGCCCCCCCCGCCCCCTCCTCTTCATTTCATGTCCCTCTAATACTGCAACTATCTCGCAATAAAGCATACATACCAAAAAAAATATCTGAAACAAACCTGTTTATTCTAGCTTAATGAATTACTACCAGGGTCTGTTAGCGCTGTCAACATGTCAGCAGAGATGGTACCATAGTTACAGTATTGTACAAACTAAATACACCATTGACAAATAAAGGCCATCTGGAATGGTATTGATTTGATAATTTGGGATGTGACTATGAACAGTACATACTAGCCCCTAACATAATCACTAACCCCCAAATCGTAGTCCTGTGTTGGTCACTAATCATGATCTGGGCCTAATATTGCAATTGTGAAGTTACTGCCATCTGCTGGCTTTTGAGAAAACGGCATCTTAAAGAGGAAACTAAACACATGCACGTTCTCGTACTGTGGCACCCACCACAACCCTCACACCTTCAGGGGTCAACGTCATCTTCAAAAGAGAGAATCAAGAGGCGGTGTACTTTGTCAACACTTAAAAGGAAATATATTTTTAAAAAATGAGAACAAAAGAACATTTCATACCGAAGAGCTGCTTTTGTCATTTGCAGAGGAAATTTACACAGGACTTTTAAATGGTAACACTTTACTCAAGGCATCATGACATTAACCTCACGCTGTGCTGCCGCGAGCAGTGACAACACATTTTTGCCGCTCCAGTTGAGACGCCTGTTTAAGACCGACTTCACGTCCTGCTTACGACAGGGAGGTGGCTAAGTCATATCCCCCCTCACCTAAAGTATCATGTTCATTTCATGTCACATTATGAGCTCTTTTTAAGGATTATTATACACACACTGGCTCTTCGTAATCACTCGTATGACGTACGCACCATTGAAACATTTACACACAATAAAAATCTGCATGGACCCAACTCCTTCCGTTGAAACTGAAAACAGTAATACTCTGGTAGGACGACGCTGGTCTGGACCGGTGGCACCAGAATTGGATTGTCCTACTTCACATCCCCACCCGCGCCGATGTTCCCCACGACCAATCAAATGAGGACGATTCACAGACACATCTCACTATTAAGGAGTGTAGGAAGGGGGCGGGGCTTGATAGAAATGTTCCAATGAGGAGATCTGTTGTTGGCGCTGGGGGTGTGCATAGCTGGGACAGTCTTCTACTCCCCAGCACGCTATCGATCAAGTCTTTCTTAGCTGTTTTCTTTTCACATATTATTATTTTCTTTTTTTTTATCATTATTTTTTTCGTATATGCTCCAGTCCCAAGACCCAGGTTGCCTGGTGTCCTCGTCAGTGCTTTCGTCATCGATGAACATGCACTGGACACATGTCCACGTCTGTGAGTCACAACTCACGTCAGACACATGGAAAGATCTTAGCTGGGGTGTGGTGGTGGTGGTGGGGGGGTTAAAACAAAGAGAAAGACAGAGAAAGACAGAGAGAGAAAGACAGAGAGAGAAAGACAGAGAGAAATAAAAGGCAGAGAGAGGCGCAGTAAGAGAACAGCAACAAGAGAGAGAGAGAGACAGATGGGTGGAGAGAGAGTGAGAGGAGACAGATGGGTGGAGAGAGAGTGAGAGGAGACAGATGGGTGGAGAGAGAGTGAGAGGAGACAGATGGGTGGAGAGAGAGTGAGAGGAGACAGATGGGTGGAGAGAGAGAGAGACAGATGGGTGGAGAGAGTGAGAGGTGACAGATGGGTGGAGAGAGAGAGAGAGTGAGAGGAGACAGATGGGTGGAGAGAGAGTGAGAGGAGACAGATGGGTGGAGAGAGAGACAGATGGGTGGAGAGAGAGTGAGAGGAGACAGATGGGTGGAGAGAGAGAGTGAGAGGAGACAGATGGGTGGAGAGAGAGTGAGAGGAGACAGATGGGTGGAGAGAGAGTGAGAGGAGACAGATGGGTGGAGAGAGAGTGAGAGGAGACAGACGGGTGGAGAGAGAGAGAGAGAGACAGATGGGTGGAGAGAGAGAGAGAGACAGATGGGTGGAGAGAGAGAGAGAGGAGACAGGAAGTGTCCTCTACACAGTCCTTTGTGCAAACTGATATGTAAACAAATAGAGCAGGGCTACAGAACCAGGGAGGGCACACAGTACGGTACTAGAGGACAAGGTTGGTTACACAGAGCCTCTTCTTGAGAACCTGGGGGCCAGGTTTGTCACACAGGATTCTCAGCTAGGGTACATGTATGCTCCTTCAACAACAATTGATTGACAGGTATAAACAAGGGTGCTGTAATAAATATGGAGGAGGGGGGGGGGGGAGTCCCTGTCGAGTTTTCTGTGCTTATCCATCAACTTGTGCATTTGTTGCCACTACGACAAACAACAGGTGTGAAACTGTCCTTGGAAGTACGTCGCCATTCTGATTCGAAAAGTCTCAGACAGTTCGAGAGAAAAGAGGGAGAGAGAAAGCGAGGGAGAGAAAAGAAGAAGGGGAAAGAGATAGATAGAAAGAAGGATCGAGTAAGGAGGGATAGAGAGAAAGTAGGTGATTAGGGGGTCAAAGGGCACAGGACCACAGGAAATGCAGTAGGAGGTAAACACACACACACAGACACCCGGACGGACCCCACTGTCTCTCCACCCATGCTCACTATCGCATCTACGAGACTCAGTCTCTCAAACGATTACAAAAAACAAAAAGTATAAAATGTCTACAATATCACCCCTCCTGTGTTCGACTATAAGTACATGACCATATTCATTATTTTCTATTATATATATATATGTATATATATATACACACACACACACACTATGATGTGCCGTGGAGGCAGTTGGAAGGGGGGAGGCAGGGGGAGGAATGGCTGAAGTCTCGAGGGAGGAATTAGGTTTGCCGAGGCCGTATCTTCTTCATCTAGTTCTTCTTCTTATTTTTCAAGACACAAAGAAGTTCACAGGAATGGTTCCCGCTCCCCCGAAAACAGAAAGGATAACGATGATTGAAGTTCAGGAGTGGTTTGGGGGTCGGGGGCGGTGGGGGGCGGGGCGGGGCGGGCGGTGGGGGCGTTAGTAGACCCAGGACACGGGGACCCACTGGGCGGTGGTGCAGACCAGGTCCACTGCCTCCTCCAGGTGACGGATGGTGTCGTCGATCTCGTTGTTGATGATGGTCTGGTCGAAGTAGTGGGCGTAGGTCTTCTGAAGAGTCTCGGACTCCTTCTGGAGCCTCTGGAGGGAGTCATCCTGGAGGGGGGAGAGAGAACGAGAGAAAAGAGGGAGGGGTAGAAGGGCGGGGGTCAGAAAAGAGAAAAAGAACCAAAGTGAGGATGTCGCCCAAGGAGGTGAGGTTGGGGGGAAGGAGGCACAACTACACACCTGTGCAGGTAACACACACACACACACACACACACTATTACTGCCACAACAAAGCCTACATGAACCTAACTAAGGGGACTCGTTCAACCCATCAACAGGTGCACACCAACACTGGATACAACGCTGGAAACACAAGGTGAATGTAAACACATGTACACACACGCCTGTGCTAATCTACAGGGCCTATACAGGTGGGTCCAGTACTTACAGGCAGTTTCCTGCACCATTTTGGAAGCTTGAGAGCAATGAGAGAGGGCATGCCAGAGAGAATCAACATGGAAGCACGCACAGAGCCACGTGCAGTGGAATACACACACAGAGCCACGTGCAGTGGAATACACACACAGCACAGCCAACCACCAGCAAGCCACCACACGGACAGTTCAAACAGAGTAGATGAGTGAATGGTGTTTCTGAAAAGTGAGCGCACGCGAGGGGAGGAGAGAGAGGAGGAGAGAGAGGAGCGGGGGAGTGAGTGTTGGGTTGGTCTCTGACCTCGTTCATCCCGGGGGTGATGGTCGGCGCGGCGATGAACACCACGTACGGAGCGAACTCCGCCGTCCTCAGGATCTTCAGGGCCTGGAAGAGAGAGAGAGAGGAGACGCGTGTGAGCAGAGCCGGGATACAAACCTAACACACCCTCCAGACCACAGCAAGGAAGCGGTCCCCCCGCCCCTGCACCCACCTGGGGCTCCACATCCAAGATGGAGATCATGCCCTGGGCGTGGATCTGGCGGATGGTCTCCAGCCGGGTGCCGTACATGGCATCCTCGTGGCTGCCGTACTCCAGGTAGTCGTTGTTGCTGATGTCCTGCATCATCTGGTCATGGGACACAAAGTAGTAGTTCTTCCCGTTCTCCTCATCTTTCTTGGGCGGCCGAGTGGTGTCTGGGGGGGAGGAGAGAGAAACATTGGCGAGGGTGATTTGAAAGTGCTGTGATCTTGGGACAGGTTGTGGAGAAGGTGTTTGTGTGTGTGTGGTGTGCGTGTTGAGTGTGTGTGTGTGTGTGTGTGGTGAGGTGTCTTACGCGGGATGGGGTAGGCAAAGCGGTCTGGGTGCTTGGTGATGAGTGTGTTCTTAATGTGTCTCCTGCCAACTCCATGGGCTCCTGGAGGGAAAGAGAGGGAGAGGGGGAGAGAGAGAGGGAGAGAGAGGGAGGGAGAGAGAGGGAGAGAGAGAGAGAAGAGAGGTCATTTGTGAGGGTTGATGCAAAGTGTCCCTGTGCGACAAGCAGAGTTGACAAAGCGCATTGTAGATTTTTTTTAAACACGCCCGTACGTGTGACCCCCCTTCCCATTCTGCATGCTGTGGGAGAGAGGGGATCTGTTAAGCAGCCTGCAGGCCACCCTGCTGTTTCTACTGCTGAACCGAGGTGCAGAGCGTGGGGAGGTAGGAGGTGGGGAGGTAGGGAGAGGGAGGTGGGGAGAGGGAGGTAGGGGGAGGTGGGGAGAGGGAGGTGGGGAGAGGGAGGTAGGGGGAGGTGGGGAGAGGGAGGTGGGGAGAGGGAGGTAGGGGGAGGTGGGGAGAGGGAGGTGGGGAGAGGGAGGTAGGGGGAGGTGGGGAGAGGGAGGTAGGGGGAGGTGGGGAGAGGGAGGTGGGGAGAGGGAGGTGGGGAGAGGGAGGTGGGGAGACTACATACCCAACAGCACCAGGGTTTTCCTCTTGAATGCTGGCAACTTCACCACCTCCTCATACGTGACCAGGTCTAGTTGGTCGAAAACTGGAGAGAAGGAGAGAAGAAGTTTGAGTCTTCTGAGTACGCCAGGCACATGTCATGGGGATGGTGGGAGGGATGCGATGCTCGCAGGAAATACTGGAGGACAAAGTATTATTTTTTCCCCCCCAAAAGAAGATACCAAAATAAGTTATTTTGTACGGAATGCCTGGCTACAGAAACTAACTGCAACAATCTTACATCAGCAAAACGTAAATCTAGACGTAAAGAGAGGCACAACACACAGAGGCACGGGAGAGCGACTGTAGGAGTTACTTACATGCAGCCAAGCCATTTGGGTAAGAGACAGCATGAAAAATGGACAGAGGGAGGGGAGGGGAAGGGTTAATATAGGACATCGTAACAGAAACGGAAAAAAAAGAGACTCAACAAAATCGATATTTAAACATTTCTCTGGCAGGACTGAGGGATTTTCAATCCCAGCAGGGTTAGACAGGTAACGTTTAGTTACCTGTCTAACCCTGCTGGGGTTTAGTTACTAACATCTAGCAGACGTGTTAGAGAGGAGCTGGCAGGGAGAGAGGAGAGGCGAGGTCTGGTCTGGAACAAGCATGTGTTAGAAACATTGGCACAGACAGACAGGAACACGGCTAACAC
>NC_085038.1:1764433-1776933 GCF_963692335.1 Osmerus eperlanus
CCCTCCCTTCCTGTGACCTCATCTCTCCCTCTCTCCCTCTCTCCCTCCCCCTCCCCTCCCCTCCCTCCTCTCTCCAAGGTGGTCAGTTCTGGACATGTTAAGATGCTAAGCAGCTTTGTTAAGGTAGAGGGAGCTTTGCTGTGAAAGGACTGAACATGCCTGCAGGTGTAGTGTGTGGGAGGTGGAGGGTGTGTGTGTGGTTTGTGTGTGTGTGTGAGATGTGTGTGTTTACCATGAAGTGGGGTTGTGTCAAGATCCTCCTCAGCTCCTTTGCCTCCATGTTCTCTGGGTAACATGAGATGGTCTCCAGTACCTGGGGAGGGAGAGGGGGAGAGAGAGAGACCCAGACAGGCACAGAGACAAAGAGAGAGAGAGAGAGACCCAGACAGGCACAGAGACAAAGAGAGAGAGAGAGAGACCCAGACAGGCACAGAGACAAAGAGAGAGAGAGAGAGACCCAGACAGGCACAGAGACAAAGAGATGAGAGAGAGAGAGACCCAGACAGGCACAGAGACAAAGAGAGAGAGAGAGAGAGACCCCAGACAGGCACAGAGAACAAAGAGAGAGATGAGAGAGACCCAGACAGGCACAGAGACAAAGAGAGAGAGAGAGAGACCCAGACAGGCACAGAGACAAAGAGAGAGAGAGAGAGAGACCCAGACAGGCACAGAGACAAAGAGAGAGAGAGAGAGAGACCCAGACAGGCACAGAGACAAAAGAGAGAGAGAGAGAGACCCAGACAGGCACAGAGACAAAAGAGAGAGAGAGAGAGACCCAGACAGGCACAGAGACAAAGAGAGAGAGAGAGAGAGAGAGACCCAGACAGGCACAGAAGACAAAGAGAGAGAGAGACCCAGACAGGCACAGAGACAAAGAGAGAGAGAGACCCAGACAGTGAGACAGAGAGATAACTGTGTGAAAGACAGAGACAGTGTTCTCCAGCATATTAGACCCTGAAGCTGTCCCACACAGCTTGGCCACCGCCCTCCCCCCTCCCTCCCTCTCCCCCAACGCCATCCCCCTCCCCCCCACCCCCCTGCCCCTCCTCTCCCCCCAACCGCCCTCCCTCCCCTCCCACCACCCCCTCACTCCCCCCACAGTCCCCACCCACCACCCTCCCTCTCCCCCCACCCCCACCACCCCTCCCTCCCCCACCACCCTCCCACAGCTCTCACCTCTTTGGCTCTCTGGACTCCGTCGCTGGGAGGGTTCCTGATCTGTGGGGACGACCTGGAGTTGATCTTATCATAGAGCTGGAACACACACACACAATTGATCCAAATCAGTCTCAAGGCTGACAGTTCCAGCTCCTAGGACCTCCTTCTGTGTCGGCTTGGGAAGCTTGACGTGCTGTTTGTGAAGCTCCAGTCGCCGCCCAGTGGAGGCGCTGTGTAACTGCAGCTGGTGTGTGTGTGTGTGTGTGACACACTCACGTCCAGCAGTGTGTGCAGGTGCTGGTCCTGGAAGACACTGTGTAGGAAATCCAGATCTTTCTCACTGCAGTCGGTCAGCGCATGGATCTCCTCTAGACTGTCCAGCACCTGAGACACTGCTCCTATGGAGACACACACACACACAGGTTATGCACACACACACACACACACACAGTGACACTTTATATAACTATATACATACTGACACTTTAAATATTTACAAACAGACACACAACACACCCATTCAGGCTGTTTATATTCATTTAGCCGCTTAATCAAAATAATTTGCAAGTAACTTAGTTTATCATCACCGAAATAAATACGTACATACACATGTACACCCAAATAGTTATGCATACAATCAAAAAAATTGACAGTCACTGACACATGCACTCACACAGACCCAACTGACAGACACACACACACAGTAAATGCATACAATCACGGACGCAGACACACTGAAAATACACACATATTCACACACACTAAATGCACGCGTCCACACATACTGAAATGCACACTTGTACACGCACCCATGTGAACACACGCACACTGAAAATGCACACACACACACACGCACACACACGCACATTCACACGCAAACAACACGGTCAACAGAACAGACAGTATTCGTAACAGCTCAGAGTACCTGCTGCATCGCCAGCACATGCAGCGAAACCAACGGAGAGACAACAAGGGTAACAGCCCATCAATATGAGAGATTAGAGACAGTCGCATTTAAGCACCACATCAAAAGCGCACGTATGGATATGACACAAACGATGAGTTAGTCAGAGTCCCACAAATCATTCTTTAGAGTAAGTCAGGCAGGGGTGGATTGTGTGTAAATGTTTTGAACGGGCGTCACACGTTCTCTCTCTCCCGGTATCTTTTGAGGAATCGTGTTGCCGCGGGCGGGGATTTACAAAGCGCGCGCGTCACATAAACCATTCAACACTTCTTTCAAAAAAATAAAAATAAAAGCAGGGCTTGAAGTTAAGCCGGCCCCGGAGAATCAGTGATTCCCCCCCTGATGTTCTGACTAAGAGAGAGAGAGAGAAACAGACTTCTGGGTTCTGAGATAAGACTTAATCAGAGTCCAAAGCAAAATCAAAGTCAGATGTTGTTTACATTTACATTTAGTCATTTAGCAGACGCTCTTATCCAGAGCGACTTACAGTAAGTACAGGGACATTCCCCCGTAGGGTGAAGTGCCTTGCCCAAGGACACAACGTCAGTTGGCATGACCGGGAATCGAACTGGCAACCTTCGGATTACTAGCCTGATTCCCTCACCGCTCAGCCACCTGACTCCCCGTTGTTTGAAAATACCCCAAAAGTTGTCTTGTCTAAAATGCATTACATATGCTGTAGGTCTATGAAAGACCAAACATGCCATATTTATAAATAATTCAATTCATGCACACATTAAAGTTTAAATAAACAGACGAATGAGTGATGAATTACAAAAAAAGCTGGGGTAACTTTAAATAATTATGCATCCACTAATTCAATAGCAATAGGCCTACATTAAGTAGCACTGAGGGGTCATACAAAATGATTTTAATGATTTTAAGGACAGGCAAAAAATAAATAGCTGACTTTGAATTATTTATATTTCTTATCATATTTCTTATTTTATATAATATGAACGAATGGGAGGTGAGTAACAGTGGAAGCGGACATTCAGACGTTACAGTCAAACTGGCGCGACTATGCTTCATGGTGGCTGGACTGGCCGCAATAGTGAGTTGTTTTGGCGGAAAGTTGGTGGTAGTTGACGGAGATTTCTCCGTCGAGCAAAAGCATGCTTTAACATGAACATTTGGATCAATTAGCCACTTCATCGGAGACATATGTCACCTCATGTGCCATCAACAATTTGGAACATGTTTGCGCTTAACCTAGCGGCCAACAAATCTATATCGTTTATGCACGACTCTACACTGAATAGCAGCTTGACAAAGGATGACGTCAAGGAGGCCTACACCGACAAGCTTTGCCAAGTCATACACAATTGTTCGCCTGATTGCATCTGCTATTCACGTCCGTCGTGCAAATGGTTAAACTTGTGTTTCTTTCCACCGATAACAGGCGAACACAAAGGAAAACGTTTGAATCGCTAAATGCGTGTTAACAACCGCCAGCGCCTATTTTGTCAATCAAACATTAGTAGGCTACTAATGTTTGATTGACACATTTCATTTTCATACTGAATAACTGAATAAATTAAATGCCAAATAATAAATTACATTTCTTTTGTCATTTTATTTAGCATTCCATGTGTCATTTATGCATGAAGGTGTGCACTTAATGAATGAGACTATTCATTTTTCAATATCCATAATTTGGTCCTACATAAAAGTCCAGCTCTTTTTATGTCCTAAATAATATACATTATTTTTGTGAGAAACATTTGTAGAAACATCCAATGACAGTTATCTTGATATCCTTAGTTTTGCAGGAATAACGGGGTCTGGCAGACTGGACACAGCCAGCCGTTTCTAGGGCAACCTGCTCGCAGCGTTTTCATTCAACATTCTCTGAGGGTGTGATTTCAAGCGGTTTCAAAACAGCGTTTTAGGGAGCCGTTTCACGGGGCGAGGTACACCATCCAGCCGACCAAGAAACACGTCTTCAAATCCCATCTCTGACCATGCTGCGTTCAGGATCAAACATCGCCGTTTTGCCGCGATGGGACTTTACACACCAAGTGTACATGGAGTGAGAGGATAGAACGCACCGAAGGGAACGCGCGTGGCGATCAGTTCAGTTCGTCCTCCTTGAGAGGGGGGAGGGGGGGGCATGACATGACCGATCCGAAGGTGACATGGGGGAGGTGAAGAGGGGAGGAATCTGTTTTAGAGTATGGAGACCGAGCCACATCCACAAGGGGTCCATGAGCAGGCTGGAGGGGGGGGGGGGGGGGGGGCGTAATAGGCAGGGATGACGTCATGATAATGTCACACTGTCGGGTGACAGCGAGGGGGATACCTACTTTCAGCAGCTAGCAGTCCTAGATAGGCCCAGCAATAGAACAGAACCAGAGAGAGAGAGAGACATTAGGTAGGAGACCCAGTAAAAGAGAGAGAGAGAGAGGAGAGAGAGAGATGAGAGAAGAGAGATTAGGTAGGGGAACCAGAGAGAAAGAGAGAGAGACAAATGAGGTAGGGGAACCAGAGAGAGACAGATGAGGTAGGGGAACCAGAGAGAGACAGATGAGGTAGGGGAACCAGAGAGAGACAAATGAGGTAGGGGAACCAGAGAGAGACAGATGAGGTAGGGGAACCAGAGAGAGACAGATGAGGTAGGGGAACCAGAGAGAGACAGATGAGGTAGGGGAACCAGAGAGAGACAGATGAGGTAGGGGAACCAGAGAGAGACAGATGAGTTAGGGGAACCAGAGAGAGACAGATGAGGTAGGGGAACCAGAGAGAGACAGATGAGGTAGGGGAACCAGAGAGAGACAGTTGAGGTAGGGGAACCAGAGAGAAAGAGAGAGAGAGACAAATGAGGTAGGGGAACCAAGGCAGAGAGAGACAGCTGAGGTAGGGGAACCAGAGAGAGACAGATGAGGTAGGGGAACCAAGGCAGAGAGAGACAGATGAGGTAGGGGAACCAGAGAGAGACAGATGAGGTAGGGGAACCAGAGAGAGACAGATGAGGTAGGGGAACCAGAGAGAGACAGATGAGGTAGGGGAACCAAGGCAGAGAGAGACAGATGAGGTAGGGGAACCAGAGAGAGACAGTTGAGGTAGGGGAACCAGAGAGAGACAGTTGAGGTAGGGGAACCAGAGAGAGACAGATGAGGTAGGGGAACCAGAGAGAGACAGATGAGGTAGGGGAACCAGAGAGAGACAGATGAGGTAGGGGAACCAAGGCAGAGAGAGAGTGGGTGAAAGAAAGGAAGAAGAGAAGCGAGAAATTGCAACAACAACAAAAAGTTTGTAAAAGCAACACAAGGAGACGGAAGATAAAGAGGGGAAAAAGAAAAGAAGCGAACGCAGCCATGTCTGTGTAAAAGACTGTCGAGTCCATTTTGAAATGATCTTGTGCTGCAAGCTTGTAGCTTTATTACATGGTTGAGTGCAGTGCAGAGGGTTAGGTCTGCTTGCCCCCAGACCCACTTACAATCTCTCTCTCTGTTTCTGTCTCTCTCTGTCTCTCTCTGTTTCCTCACTCTCTCTGTCTCCCTTTCTCTCCCTCTCTCCTTCTCTGTCTCCTCACTCTCTCTCTCCGTCTCTTCTCTGTTTCCTCACTCTCTCTCTCTCTGTCTCCCTCTCTCTCTCCGTCTCTTCTCTTGTCTCCTCTCTCTCTCTGTCTCTCTCTGTCTTTCTCTGTCACACACACACACACACACACTTTAGTTTGAGACAAGGAAGTGAAGCCATTGCAAAACATGTTTCCTTTTCCCCAACCTGGCAGCGTTAATAATAGACAGCATGTGACCCTCTCAGACGACAGCTAGCCCAGACACTAGGCAGCATGTGACCCTCTCAGACGACAGCTAGCCCAGACACTAGGCAGCAGATGGAAACTTCAGCAGCTCGTTCACATCAGAGCACAGCCTAATGTGGAGGCCTTTCCCTAACAAGGTCTTTTTGTAATAAATATTAAGATACTGCTTGTGCAAAACAAAATACTCCTCAAACTCTGGCAGGGTTGAGCTGGGTTGCCATGGGAGCAGTTCCACCTGACAGGGAGGGGAGGGAGGAGGGGGAGGAGTGGTTACCTGAGGAGGTAGGGTCATCTGAGAAGTCATGCATTTCCTCTGGTGGGTCTCCGTAGAAGGAGTTGAACTTGTGGCTGGAAACTGCAGCCAGGACAGCTCCCTGGGGTTAGAACACAAGCAGGACAGCTGTGAGCGTGTGTGTGCGTGTGTGTGTGTGTGCGTGTGTGAGAGAGCGTGTGTGTGTGAGATTGTGTGTGTGTGTGTGCGTGAGTGAGTGTGTGTGAGAGTGTGTCACCTTGAGCTTCCTCCTGGCGTTGAACTTCCTCAGCTGCTCCACAGTCTCAGGCAGGTGGATCTTGTAGGCGTACCTGTCCCTCTCCTCCACACACACACACACACACACACACACACACACACACACACACACACACACACACACACACACACACACACACACACACACACACACACACACACACACACACACACACACACACACACACACACACACACACACACACACACACACACACACACACACACACACACACACACACACACACGCAAGCACATATATTTGTCATCATTAGACATCTATCATTTGACCAGGAAATGAAACTGACACAGGAAGGAGCAGTCATAACAAGTTCCACATCCTGGTGGTTTAAAGTACAGCCTGACATCAGAGTGCACCAGATGAGCATGGCACTGTTGTGTGTGCAAAGTGCACAGTGTGTTTCGTTGTGATGTGTCAGAGGGCACACACCTGTGGGTGCGTTCTGATGTATGCACCCTCACCTGAAGCTGAGAGTGTGTGTGCACGCATGTCTGTGTCTGTGAGTGCATGTGTGCACGCATGTCTGTGTCTGTGTGTGTGAGTGCATGTGTGCACGCATGTCTGTGTCTGTGTGTGTGAGTGCATGTGTGCACGCATGTCTGTGTCTGTGTGTGTGAGTGCATGTGTGCACGCATGTCTGTGTCTGTGTGTGTGAGTGCATGTGTGCACGCATGTCTGTGTGTGTGTGTGTATGTGAGTGCACGTGTGCACGCATGTCTGTGTGTGTGAGAGTCAGCCAGAGAGTGAGCGCATGTGTGTGCCTGTGTGTGCGTGTGTGTGTGTGTGTGCATGTGTGTGCGTGTGCGCATGTGTGTGGGGAGTCAGGTGGCTGAGCGGTTAGGGAATCGGGCTAGTAATCAGAAGGTTGCCGGTTCGATACTGGCTGTGTCAAATGACGTTGTGTCCTTGGGCAAGGCACTTCACCCTACTTGCCTCGGGGGGAATGTCCCTGTACTTACTGTAAGTTGCTCTGGATAAGAGCGTCTGCTAAATGACTAAATGTAAATGTGTGTGTGCATGTGCATGTGTGTGTGTGCATGTGTGTGTGCGAGTGAGAGGCACCTTGAGCCAGGGGTGGTTGAGGGCCTCGTACACGGTGATCCTCTCAGCAGGGTCCAGCATCAGCATGCGTCTCACCAGGTCCTTAGCACTCTCTGAGATGTGACTCCACTGGCGAGGGTTCATCTACACACACACACACGCACACACACGCGCACACACACGCACACACACACGCACACACACACACACAGGGCGAAGAGCAGACGTGCACAGACGCTCTCAGATGGGTGTTGCAGCTTGTCAACCAGGGTCAAACTAACCCTTTGGCTGGCTGGCTGGCTGGCTGACTGGCTGACTGGTCCTATGGACACTTAACCTCTGCAGTCAGTCATGAACCTCTCCTCCTCATACTGCAGTGACTCAACAGACCATGACGTCACACCCTCTCAGGGGCTTGTGCACAGCTCCTCCACTGTGCGTGCCTGCTCCATTCTGAGTTTTGGAAAATCAACTACTACCTTGTATTTCCCTTTAATGATGGCCTCGAACAGCCGCTCCTTGGTGCCGTAGAAGGGCAGGCAGCCAGACAGCAGGATGAACAGGATCACCCCGCAGCCCCACACGTCCACAGGCTTCCCGTATGGCTCCCGTTTCACCACCTCTGGAGCCATGAAGTGGGGCGTGCCCACTCGACCTGCAGGCAGGCAGGCAGGCAGGGTTATGTTTATGGGCGTTTGATTGATGAGTGGTAAAACGAGGAGACATGATCACGCATAGAGAGAGGAGAGAGAGAGAGCGGACTCCACAGGGTAAAGCCACAACACAACATTTCACTTACACAGAGACACACACACACGCACACAGTTTACTACGTGCAGCCTACCTCCAGCGACCAGGCCAGATTCGCCCAGCTGTATGGCCACTCCAAACCCTCCCAGCTTGACAGGGGCAGAGTTCTCCTTCGAGGCCAGCAACACACAATGTGGCTAGAGACACACACACACACACACACAGAGGGATAAGACAAGTTATTTGGTGATGTATCACAACTTACTAGGAAACTCACATGGTCAAACTAAAAGGGGAAGTTCACTAAAAGATACTGACTGTAAAAATACAAACCAGCTGTGTCGGTAGTGTGAAAGTATATATGCCCCATTGGGCAAGAAAGGGGAACACAGTGGTCACGTTTAAGGGAAACCATTTTCATCGTCAACCCTTTCTAGGCACAGGAACATCAACAGGCCAAAAAGAGCCAGAGAAGTAAGAAGGGGAAAGAAGGTCTGTGTAGAAAGCAGAAGTGTCAGGTACTGGCGGCCCAAGACGCAAAGGTTTCCTTCCTTTTGCACGCTCTGCACTTTACTTCAGAAGAGGGGGAGGATGTTCAGCTGTGGTAGTTGTGGGGAGTCATGAGAACCAATGAGAGAATGAGGGGAAAAAGGGCGAGTGTGAAAGAGAGACACAGGCAGAGAGGAGAGAGAGAAAGGAGAGAGACTGAGAGACATAGGCAGAGAGAAGGAGAGAGAGGAGAGATACTGAGAGACACAGGCAGAGAGAAGGAGAGAGAGAGGAGAGAGACATAGGCAGAGAGAAGGAGAGAGAGGAGAGAGACTGAGAGACATAGGCAGAGAGAAGGAGAGAGGAGAGAGACATAGGCAGAGAGAAGGAGAGAGAGGAGAGAGACTGAGAGACACAGGCAGAGAGAAGGAGAGAGGAGAGAGAGAGAGACAGAGGGAGGAAACTCAAGAGGAGCGACAGATACATCTGAACAGAGAGGAAAGACAGGACCCTAAGAAGGAAAGCAGACAGAAATAGCAGGAGAGAGAGAAGAGAGAGAGAGAGAGAGAGAGAGAGAGAGAGAGGAGAGAGAGAGAGAGAGAGAGAGAGAGAGAGAGAGAGAGAGAGAGAGAGAGAGAGAGAGAGAGAGAGAGAGAGAGAGAGAGAGAGAGAGAGAGAGAGAGAGAGAAAAAGGAGAGCGAGGAAGAAATAATAAAACATATGGGTTGGGATTTTGTAACCCTTTGAGGTTTTTTGACAAGAGAAAGAATAATGATCTCCGGAAGAAAAATAAAAAAAATAGACAATTGGACGAGACCATCAGACGAGGAGATCGGTTTACGAGAGAAAGAGAAGTGAGAAGTTCTTCATCCGAATGTAACAAGTTTGGTTTTGTTCATTGCTGTAAAGGATACTGGGAAGGCACACACACGCAGTCCCAGTCGACTCCAAACTCTCTCACACATACTACAGCTGGACAGAACCACAAATGGAAAGAATTTGTATGGTGAGTGCCTCTCTTAATCCAAACATCTGTGTGTGTGTGTGGGGTGGATGTGTGTAGCTGTGTCCATGTGTGTGTGTGTGTGTGTGTGTGTAGCTGTGTGCATGTGTGTGTGTGGGGGTGGATGTGTGTAGCTGTGTCCATGTGTGTGTGAGGGTGGATGTGTGTAGCTGTGTCCATGTGTGTGTGTGTGTGAGGGTGGATGTGTGTAGCTGTGTCCATGTGTGTGTGTGTGTGTGTGTGTGTGTGTGTGTGTAGCTGTGTCCATGTGTGTGTGTGTGTGTGTGTGTGTGTGTGTGTAGCTGTGTCCATGTGTGTGTGTGTGTGAGCATGATTCATGATTTTTGACACCCAGTATCCTAGAGTTTCACCCAGTATATTTTAAGCGGGTTTATGAAAGTCGGACATTTATACGAATCAGAAATATCTTATTTTGTGTGACAGAAGCAAACTAAGTGATCTGTCTGATGCTGTGTTTGTCAGTAGTTTCCACTGCAAAACATTTCTGCAGGCAACCGTGTTTGTCGTTTAAAAAATAGTATTAGCTTTTTTCAACATGTTCTGACTGAGGGATGATTTGGCCAAAATAATAAAATATTCTTCTCTCTTCCTCAGAACTGAGGTGTCTCTAGGCCTGACAACACAACAGCAGTTTCAGCAGCATGGCCACTTTATCCTCCTCTTCCTCCTCCTCCTCCTCTTCCTCCTCCTCCTCCTCCTTCCCTCTCCCAAACTCCTCTTTCTCATCCTTCTCCACTACCTCATGGCCTCTCCCTCCCACGGACTCCCCCTCCTGCGACCTGGATGACTCTGCCCTAGGCCTCCCCCTGGCCTTCCTGTACAGCCTCTTCTTCCTGCTGGGCCTGGTGGGCAACCTGCTGGCTCTGTGGGTCTTCTTCTTCCTCCACGGCAGGAACAACTCAGTGCGCGTGTTCCTCATCAACGTGGCAGTGGCAGACCTGGTTCTGCTGGCCTGCCTGCCCTTCCGGGTGGTTTACCACGCCTTGGGGAACCGCTGGATGCTGGGCTCCCGGGCCTGCAAGCTGGTGGGGAACCTGTTCTACATGAACATGTACATCAGCATCACGCTGCTGGGGTTCATCAGCTTGGACCGCTACGTCCGGCTGAAGGGGCGGGGCAGGGAGCGGGGCGGGGCCCTGGGGCGGAGGCTGTGCTGGGGGCGGAGCTGCGGGTGGAGCTGGGTGCTGTGCGGGGTGCTGTGGTTCCTGGCGCTGGCCGGGCTGGTTCCCATGGTGATGACGGGGGAGGGGAACGAGGAGAAGGAGAAGTGTTTCCAGTACAAGCAGCGGCTCGACGCCAGAGACAAGGCGTACTTCAACATGGCGCTGGTGGGGTTGTTCTGGGCAGTGTTCATCCTGCTGGTGGTCTCCTACGGGAAGATCGCGGCGCGGCTGCTCCGCGTGTCCGGGGCACGGCCCGACATGCCCAACGCCCAGCGCTACGGCCGCACGGCCAGGAAATCCTTCTTCGTCCTGTTCCTGTTCACCGTCTGCTTCGGGCCGTACCACGCCTTCCGCCCCGTCTATGTGATGTCCCAGCTCAGCCCGTCCTTGTCCTGCGACTACAAACGCCTAATGGACCGGACCAACGAGGTGATGCTGCTGTTCTCCGCCTTCAACAGCTGTCTGGACCCGGTGATGTACTTCCTGTTGTCCAGCTCGGTCAGGAAGGCCGCGGTGCGGGCTCTCGGCGACCGCTTCACCAAGCGCATCCACTTCCTGAACGACGGGACGTCCAACAGTTCCACCACGGAGTTCAGGAGGGCCTCGCTGTCACCTCAGGGCGGGCTGTACCCCTCACTCACCCCCAGGACCAGCATCAGTCTCCTGAACTCCCCGCTCCGCATCGGAGGGGCCTTGCCCTCGTCCCCCGGCACAAACGACCACATTGGCTGACTGACTGACAAAGCTTTCAAGCGCCGGGAGTTTTAACAGGTGTTTAGATTACTGCCGGGTCTCACGGCTGTTTGAAACGGCTGCAAGTTAAGCGATTGTGTACTTTGTAACTGGGTTTTCAGTCTCTCAGCTTTATGAGAAGCGACAGACAGCACATTGTGAGTACTGCGACATGCGATGTGTTGGATGAAGAGTGTGATTAAACACTGATTAACAAAAGGAAACAGATTGCTCCCTCTTCTGTTGAAAATCAGTACTTCTACCACAGAAATCTGTCACTATGTTTGTCTTGCAATAAGGTCACCAGGCACGCACACACAAGCACGCTCGCACGCGCACGCGCACGCACAAACACACACACACGCACGCACACTGTTCAACATTACGCAAAAAGCTCCCTTCATCCCTAGAGGGAACTCCAAATGTGCCTGTGTGTCCATCAGGCTACAGTACTGGAGTGGTGTTGGGGGAGTGTGTGTGTGTGTGTGTGTGTGTGTGTGTGTGTGTGTATGGGGGGGGGCTCTGGATCTTTCCATCTGGCCTGCTTGTGTCTGTGGTCTGTTAGATGGCTAATCCTGTGGTGATCAAGGAGCCTAGCCTCTGGGTCTATCGTGGCTTACACGCACGCACGCACGCACACACACACACACACACACACACACTAATCCAGTCCAGGCTTAATTGACACATCCCTACTCCTCTCATATGGTCTCTGGATGAGTGATCTGTGTTAAGTCGTGACCTCATCTCTCTCACCTTCACGTCACGGTGGATCACGTTGTTGTCATGGCAATATCGCAGCGCTTCCAAGATCTGTCGCATGTAGTGGCTGTGGAGACGGGGAGCAAACAGGGATTCA
>NC_085038.1:1781933-1821933 GCF_963692335.1 Osmerus eperlanus
TCTCTCTTTCTGTGTCTCTCTTTCTCTGTGTCTCTCTTTCTCTGTGTCTCTCTTTCTCTGTGTCTCTCTTTCTCTGTGTCTCTCTCTCTGTGTCTCTCTCTCTGTGTCTCTCTCTCTGTGTCTCTCTCTCTGTGTCTCTCTCTCTGTGTGTCTCTCTCTCTGTGTCTCTCTCTCTCTGTGTCTCTCTCTCTCTTTGACCGGACCCTCACAGATGGCACAACAACATCGCCAAAACCCAGGACACAGCCATCGCAGTGTGACACACACACACACGTAACAGCATGACGCAGAACAAAACCGCATGGCAGGCCACGCCATGCATCAGTGAGTTATTACTCACACACACACACACACACACACACACACATAGCAGGTGTCACGTAGTTACCGGTTTGTGTGTGTGTCAGGTGTTATGTCTCCTCCAGCCTGCAGGGTGGTTTTCTGAGTGTGTGTGTGTGTGTCTTACCCTCAGTACTGAGGCCAGGGCTGGAGGTGAAACTGGCCACATCCACAATCTTCACTGCAAACTGTTGGCCCGTGTCCCTGTTTATACAGCGCCGCACCACGCTGAACGGACCCCTGCAGGAGAAACATCACCGTGTTACTACTAACACACACACACACAATGAGAACACACTCACAGAAAGAATGCACACTCAAAACACACAAACAGCCACCGCCATAAATCACAGCAGTTCAAACAAGGGTGTGTGTGTGACCTGTGCGCACACACACACCCCACACTGTCAGGACTGCCTGTTTAGCTGCTCTGCCACCAGATGGGCAACAAACCAACAACCACCACGGGCTCAACCCTGGACCAGATAGACTACTATTTAAAGGGTGTGTGTGTGTGAGTGTGTATATAGCCTAACCTCCCAAGCATGCCTACAGGAATTACAGAGCAGTGGTGAGCAGGCCAGCTGTAAAGGCTAAAATAAAAAAGTGCTATTACATACAACTGAGGTGGGGAGGAACATTGTGGACCTTGAGGGAGGAGAGGAGGAGAGTGGAGAGGAGGAGAGAGGAGAGTGGAGAGGAGGAGAGAGGAGAGTGGAGAGGAGGAGAGAGGAGAGTGGAGAGGAGGAGAGAGGAGAGTGGAGAGGAGGAGAGAGGAGAGGAAGAGAAGGAAAGCGGGAGAGGAGGAGAGAGGAGAGAGGAGAGGAGGAGAGAGGAGAGTTCTGGGCAGTGAAGAGGCAGACTAGGTCAGAGAGCAGCTTGTCACACAGTGAGACTCGGGGTTGTGCACTCTAAAGCTCACACATGCACAGGCAAAACAGTGGCAGTAAGGGCACAAAAATACACACACTCATGCATGTAGTCATCCTAGAGCCTCCACACTCACACGCATGTGTGTGTGTGTCTGTGTGTCTGTGGAGTGTGTGTGTGAGTGTGTGTCTGTGGAGTGTGTGTGTGTGTGTGTGTCTGTGGAGTGTGTGTGTGTGTGTGTGTCTGTGGAGTGTGTGTGTGTGTGTGTGTCTGTGGAGTGTGTGTGTGTGTGTGTGTCTGTGGAGTGTGTGTGTGAGGGTGTGTGTGTGGGGGGGGTTATTTGGCCTGGAGGTCGTTCCTCTGCCTTAATGATTAACCAACGGTTGATTAACTCTTTGGGGAGGTCCAGTCTGTCAGACCCACACAAACAGCCGCCCGACCCCCTCACCTTTAGAGCCCCCTCTAGGTTGGGGTTAAAATGAGGCTGGACTGCAGCTGTTTTTCTCATCAAAACAGAGACAGTGTGAGAGAGAGAGAGACTTGGAAAGAAAGAAAAACATAGAGGGAGGGGGTGGAAGAGACAGATTGGCCTCCACATTTCCCTTCCTTCCTCCTGGCGACGAGCAATTCAGAGAAGGGGGGGGTCTTCAAATCTGCACTGAACTAGCCTGGCCTGGGGGTTTGTGGCCTTGTGGGGGCCAGACTAATATTTGGGTCAATAAACCTCCCATTATCTCTCTAACACTGACTTGGAGGTGGGGGCTGATGGTCAGCTCCATTTCAGTCCTCGCCCGTCGATACCTGAGACCCGACCGGCGTTCAACTGGCCTGTTGAGACGCCCTCTCGGAGGATGATTGTCAATTTTCAATTTATGAAATTCAATTGCTATTCATCTCCTCAGTTCAGATGAAAATTCACCATGCCCAAGCCTCCAGGAGGAAAGCTATTGGTGTGTGTGTGTTGAGAGGAGAGGGGGAGGCTGGCATGCTTTGATGATATAGCCTAGGCACAGCTGTGCTCATACGCCTTCCCCCCTCAAAAACCTCCCAAGACAGTAAATCACCCTCTCCCCTGTTGTGTTAGCATTAGCCGTTAGCACCCCATCATCGCCACCCTCTCATATTACCACAGCTCTCTGACGAACGAAGGGAGAGTTACAACCAGTACGGGTAGACTGACGGAACATTTGGGGAAGAACCTGAAATGTGTCTCTCCAAAAGGCATAAAAAGACAGGAATACGCTAAAATTGCTGTTGACTTCTACCAACGTTTAGAGAGATGACACGACACGCACAGCCTCTCATATCCTCCGCGCCGTCACACAAACAGGAGACGTTACACAGTTGAGGTTGGAGTTATCTCTGAATATGAACCTTACAGCGAACACAAACTCCTTAAAAGCAGGGTTGTAGCGGCGTTCGCTACCCTCGGGCCCTTTCGCCTTAACGGCTTGCTCTGTTTAGACAGCCTAATTACGCGCGATGAAGCTAAAATGCCACGAGTGTTCTGGTAGTCTGCGGAAGTGAGTAAGTGGAAAGCAAAAACAAACACTCTGGCCCTACAGATTATGCGTATTTGCATGTTTCAGGCTAATTTACTGGTTATTTGAAAAGATCAACCCTTGGCGTATCCATGGACCAATTAGTATTCCAACTGTTTCCAACATCCAGAGCTCGCTGACATATCCCGACAGTGTCAGCGGTGTGAAGCCTAAGCTTAATTTAAGACTTAAAGCGACTCGTGAAAATATTAAAGGCGGCTGACACGGAGTAAGGAGCCGGTGCAACATGCTGCGGTTATAAAGACACCAATTAGGACATCCAAAAGCGTTGCTCAAACAACACCCGTTGTTTTTTGTTTTGTTTTCTTCCCCTCTCCAATAGCCTCGGGCCGGAAGCAGGGGAGGAAGTAGAATCTCCGCGAGATAAAAGAAAAAGATGAGGGTAAAGACAAAGTAACTAAAAAGAGGATGAGGGGAGAAAAGGATGAGGGAGAAAAGGATGAGGACGGGAGGGAAGGGAGGAGGGCTAGCCGCTCTGGTTGAAACCTGAGTGGGAAGGGCACCCAGGGGTCCTTAGCCAAGCAAACAGCAGAGTCAGAATCACCTCGGAGGCGGCCCTGCCCAGAACGACTCTCACCACCGCTGGAGAGCATAAATCCCAGACGCTCTCAGGAGCCTCCTCTCTGTTGAGCTGACCACACACTTTATTGACCCCATATGTGGATGGACAGAGAGAGAGAGAGAGAGAGAGAGAGAGTGACTGCAAAGCAGGCCTTTACAGAAGGTTCTAAAAAAAGTCTTATGTCACTGGTAATGGGATTATGTCACAAACTGACAACACACCGGCACACATAAACACTCGACATGTACTCGTATCCTAGAAAACTCTTTGCGTTGGAGGACAGGCCAAGTGAAGGCTGGCCTGTGTGTGGACTCAGGCCTCGGCTGAGAGTCCAATCTACGAGCCTCGATCTACGACACGCGTCTGGGGAGAATAACTACACTACCCATACATTTGATGAGATCAATGAGATTCCTGCGTCAGCCCAAGCCTGACGTTTAATTAGCAGAGCCCCAGCAAAGCCAGAGGAGCGATCACTTCACTGGGCCAGAACAGCGGCTCCAACCACGTCCCAGAATCCTCTCTGGCTCTAATGAGCACCCCAGAGCCGGAATGGAGAGCGCGTGTGACTCCAGTTGCACTCTAGCGCATAACAAGTCCCATGCAGGGAGAGTCATTAATTCACCGAGGGGGCTCAAATTACCCCCGCCTCGATATCCTTTCGACTGGAGCCTAAATGCCTAGCGTGATCATGTCTTCATAAAACACACTCACAACAACGGGCTGGGGATCGCGATTGCGCAACCTGGATCTGTTTAGACTCTGTGTGTGTGTATGTGTGTGTGTGTGTGTGTGTGTGTGTGTGTGTGTGTGTGTGTGTGTGTGTGTGTGTGTGTGTGTGTGTGTGTGTGTGTGTGTGTGTGTGTAGCAGTGAAAGGGAATGGCTGTGTGTCAATACTGCTCGACACAGCCACGGCTGAGGAGTTTGTTCTGCGATGACAAACCCGATCAGGAACTAGCGCGAGGCTGGGTTCCTCTCGGTTTCACGCCAAGACGCTCGTTGGAGTTCATTCGGCTGGACGGCCGTGGAGCGGGGCGGAGGATTTCAACGGGCCCCCGATCTGGACTCCGATGGAGATCCGTAACGGAAGGAGGGAAGGATCGAACTACTTCCTATCGGCCACGTTTCCTTATTCCTGAAATGCACCCAGCCTTCCATCCTGGAGCTACGATCTGACTGAGTCTGTGGCGGATGCCGGAACATTCTGGAACACGGACGGAACTACGGGTCAATGGAGTGAAGCAGCCTTTACAGCTAGTAGCTTACATGTCGCAGAACAAAAGATTCTCAATGGCCTAAGTCACTTAAGCTTAGGCCTCTATCTTGACTGTCTTGCCACCCCCCCCCCCACCCGGAGTTCTCCGCAAGCTGGTTCAGAGACAACGGCATATTGTGGGACAACAACAGACTGGGCAAGGGGGGGGAGGGGGGCTTACACAGGGGGAAGATAACTGCTCTAACGAACATGTTCACAGAGGAGGTCAAGGGGCAATCTGCAACGTGTGTCCACAAACAAAAGGTTTAAGTATCCGTCGCCCCTGAATGCCTCACGGTAACAAGTTCCCTGAAGAGTGAAGCTCAGCCTGCACAAACATGACCTCAGACTCCGTGGGATTGAATGGAACAGCAAGAGTGTCGCTGGGACATTTAGATTAGGCTAATCTCCTGATTTATTTGTTTAACGGAAGGTACCAGGATGTACTTCAGTGCTTAAATGAGGAAGAAATTGGACGCAAACTTCCTTAATTGCTAACCACAGACTTTCCCCTCAGGCTCCAACCTCCTCAAACTTGAGACGACGTGGGCCTGCTACGCTCCTGCTGTTTGTTCAAGGCTTACGGAGACGGCCGGCCCCCTTCCTTCAGAGGTAGCTACAGGGGCACAACACTACGAGCCCATCACTGTTGGCGTTGGGAAGTGTTAGAAAACAAAACACGTCAGCATTACAACACTGCCCTCCGACACAGAGCAGAGCTCGTCTGACGAGAGCCCTTGTGTCACATTGTAAAGCCAGCCTCAGTTCTACAGTTAAGACATCGCCTGTGGGCACAAACGAGATGGGCCTATTCCCGGGCGCATCCAAACTACTTTAGCATGAACTAACGAACTGACGACAGGACACAAAATACAACAGCGCCTAAGCCTATGTCTGAGGGGAGAGAGATATACAAGACGATGAGTTCTGTGTCTTTGTTGTTTTTCCCCGGTCCCGGCGATAACAATGGTTTATGGGAAAAAGATCTCTGCTTTGCTCAGCTGAGCCCCAGAGTGGTACTGCAGTGTCTGCTGGAATTAGCTGCACTTGCAGCCTCAGGGCCATATCATCTAAACTCCCGTTGTCTCCATTGATCTCCCTCAGACTGCCTCTGGTCCTGGCTCCCCACCCCTGAACTCCAGAGTTTCTTACGGGGGGGAAGAGGGAGGCCCAAAAGCTGAAACACACAAGGGCTTCGAAGCACTTTTAAAGTTGAGATGTGGGGGGGGGGAATGAACTTTTTTTATTTTTGTTCTGGCTTTCAAGCGCATCTGAGAGCTACCTCCGAGTCGGCACATTTGAGTTTCCGTGTTGCGTTTCATAGCACCGGGGACGATGAAACAGGCCAGCCTTGTGGAAGAACATAAAAAAAAAAAAGAAACGTCACTGACCTATATTCAGAGATAATAATTAAAATTCTAGCATATTCATCACCTTCAGGTAATAGTGCCAACTCCTTAAGTTCACCGTCTCCGTAGCAACTCAGGGTCCTGCAGAAAACAGATTTGGTAACCACGGCATACCCTTCGACAGCACTTGAACTGTGTGATTAAATGCGCACACTGCCGGTTAAGAGAGCGCACAGTCGAATAGACCTTGACTGCTTCTCCCGGATGGCCATCTCAAGATGGCTCCATCAAGGCCTCGCGCTGACACTCACAGCTCTAGCCTCAGTTCAGGGATCTGTGTTACTGAATGAACTCCACAAGCATGTGACGTACACAGGGCAGATCCTGGGCCAGTCATTAGGAAGTAAACCAGGGCAGAGGGCTACTCAACACAAAGACCCGCCCCTGAGGGAGGATGCAGAGAGCATGTGTGTGTCCACCAGACTTTAATGGGCCTGTGGATCTCCACCGAGCTGAGAGGGGGAGGGAGGGACCTGAAGAAGGGAATCGCCCGGCCTACTGCTGACATCCCAGTGAGGAACAGAACATTACGGATGACGGTTTTGGAAGTAAGCCATGTGTGAAAGTCTGCAATAACAATAATTGCTCAAACGGTCGGGCAACTTCCTATCAAACAGCCAGCGTTCAACTCACCTAAGACGGAGGAAGGTTTGTTTTTCTTACAAACCACAAGTAAGACAAATAGACTGACTTCCTCTGATGGGCTAACTTGGTCTCTTTGCTGTGTATGTGGGTGGACAGTTGGTTTCACTTTGTCCTGTGCTATTCTGGAAATACTGTTTCCAGTTCTGAAATGTTTAAGCCTGGACCAATACGAGATACATGTCTCTAGGTAGGGTACCCTCCAGTACACTTCTACAGACTGGTTTCAGTTCAGGCTATTTGTGAGCCTAATGATACACAGCTAATGATTCGTGGAATTGCAGGGTGTGAGGCTAGTGAGCAAAGCATGCAGTGTAGTCAGGGAAACAATATAGAGATTATAAAGCTATTGTGTAACATAATCCTTTCTCGTTTACACACAATAAGTTATTTATAATCATCATAAGCGTGTGTAGGCACATCTTGAAGAGTTAAGATTTGGCTTCAGTGGGAATTTTCTGCTTTTGATTGCGAACTTTGCATTGAGTGACACCTCTTTAAATTCCACAACTATATTCTATTTATCTCCTCTGAACAATGCATTATGATTCAGTCACCAATCACTACCAGGCAATTCAAAAACAGATGAATGGATGGTTATGGCATTGGTGGCCTCCGGCGTTTATGGCACTGAGTGAGTCAACGCATGATAATTAATCTTACATTTAGTCATTTAGCAGACGCTCTTATCCAGAGGGACTTACAGTAAGTACAGGGACATTCTACCCGAGGCAAGTAGGGTGAAGTGCCTTGCCCAAGGACACAACGTCATTTGGCACGGCTGGGAATCGAACTGGCAACCTTCAGATTACTAGCCCGACTCCCTCACCACTCAGCCATCTGACTCCCAAATCTAATCTTACAATCTTCACATTGTCATCTGTTGAGACAGGTGAGCGCATGGCCATACTCTATAGTGACGAACTCTATTCGTGTGAATATTATCAAACAGTTGGCATTCTGTTAGGACTGGGGTAACATAACATACAGTTGCATCCATAGAGAAACTGAGAAAAAAAAACAAGCAGCTTTCTATTCTTTCCACACATCCGCGCATTAAGGCGTCAAACAACACATACAAGGTCGCATCTTGGATATGTTATCATCACCATGCATTTTTTAAGAACCGCAGATACTTACTTTCCAATCACCTCACATAGCTCGTAGACATCCTCGAAAAGCACATCGTCGTCCGCCATGGTCCAAAGCAAACGGGGATGCAATCCCCGTGAAATCCACCCCACAAGATTTTATTTAGCTAGCGTAGCGAAGCCAATGGCCTTTGGTGTGTAATGTAAGCGCTATGCTTCCTTGCAGGACAGAGTATTGCAAGGATACCCCGCTGCAGACTCTCGCAATTGCAATTGTTTCAAACGATTTTCCCAATTGGGAAAACCAAAGGATTTCCAGCCTTAGCCTGGCGCGTTTTGACAGTCCTCGGCCCCACCTTCTAGTTACCTCTCCCCAGTTGCCTAATCCGACGGACAGACCCGAAGGCGCGGATATTTTTCACTTGTTTGCACAAAAAGCAAGCCGGTTTGCAGAAGCTGAAATAATATAGTGGACAATTCCTACAAGATGCCTCTTCGTGTCTATGCGAATATGCAGCTTGCTCCCACGCAAGCTAACTCGCTTGCTATCTAAAATGGTTGGCTAACGTTATCTGTTTGTATTAGCTAGCTAGCTAGCTAGCTAGCCACCATTTGAAATAGCCAGCTAGCTCCGTTATTGCACTGACAGAGCACACCCAGCCAACGTAGCGAACACAGATGGCTTATCCCTGCACATGAAACACGGCTGCAGAGCTCAGCTTCCCGAACGTAAATCGAACACCTTCATTTTTAACTCATCGAATGTCCATCCATTCACGTGTCATTGGAGTTGGAAATGTAATTATATCGTAGTCCACAACCGCTATCGACACCGTCTCTTCAGTTTTTTTTACACTGTCTCCGATGCTGCTGCTCCTCCGGTTCCAGAAATGCCAGACTCCTCCCTCTATGGGATATGAAACTGGTGTTCTTGGAGCCGCAATGGCTCCGTAGATGCGCTCAGATTCCAAGGTAATGCCAATACCTCTTGAGCCAAGATGCCGTTTGGGGCGCCACCCTCCCGAGTCCCTCAAGGCACAGTTTCCTAATCTGCTCCACATTCGCTATTCCACCAATCCACTATCGAATCTAGTGCACCCCGCGCAAGCGTTGATCATCGAAAGCCCATCCACTTACGTCAGCGTTTCCACAATCTTTTCCCTGTCCTAACATAATAATGTATTACTCTGTTAAAACACGTTTATTACTCTCACTGTGACCCTGTCTCATCTGATTTAATGTTGACCATAAGCTATTGAAAAGTACTCCAACTGTAATTACATATACGTAATTTAACCCTCAAGTTCAGCAAGCAACATGATTTGAATAAGATGACAATACGATGTCTACTGGTCTGATGGTCTTTTTCAAGACACTGAAAATGTTCTTTAAGGCTGCTAATGCAAGTACAGAACGGGGCTCATTAGATGGTTGCAAAAAAATGACATGACAAGCAATCAACTCCAAATCGCCTTAAAACTTGCATGTGCGTTTGCGTGTTCCACACACATAAAAGGATCTAACAACGTGACACCAGTTCATCACGAAATGTGGTTAAGGCAGTGATTTGACAGGGCTTTGGTTCAGTTTTGTCATTGGCAGCTTCTGGCCCGTGTGTTGCTGCCCCCTATAGGTTGCAAAACATTTTTATTCAACTAGTTCAGACCTCCAGTACGTTTAGACTGCATGACTATATCTCAAACGTTATAAAATAACCACAATAATACTGTTACAATTGCTCTGCCTCTAAGGTAGAAAAAGGTTGAGATTATTATTGTATTGTAGGCTATATAACGTCCGGCCACTTCATAGACAGCTTTCTCTTCAATCCCCTTTAATTATTGGAGTGATGATAAGATATTTGAATCGATTTTCAAATCGTCTAATGAATATTCTTTGTAATAAGCCCAAAATATGCCCCATGAATCAACTGTTTAATAAGACACTAGTCATGAGAGGCATAAAAGCAGCCAATTGCTATGAATTATTGTAGGATGAATAATAGCTTGTTATTTTTTTTTTTTTCTTTACAATTGAAGCTAGTTATTCTAAAATGCTTTAACATTTGGTCTCATTCTACAATAGTGCCATTGGCAGATCGAATCAAACTGACAAAATGAGAATGACTGTGTTAAATGATTATGGGGTTAGGCTAATTGACCAGCTATGAGGTTATGTCTCTCAAGAGTCTAAAATGATATTATTATTATATATATATAATATTTTTGTCCCTGCTAGACTCTGTTCTCTATTCAGTCCAAAAGGCAGAGAAAGCAGTCTATGATGCTTTGACCTTGCATAGAATTTGCATGATGCTACTTATTACAACTACAGCTATGACCTTCGTTAAAAGGGATCAGATCCCATGAGTCAACAAACTAAGCAAACATATTCCTTTAGATATGATTAGCTTTCATATCAGGCAAAGATTTGTGAGGATTGCAAGCCAAGGGGAACTGAAATTGTAAAGACACGTGGAGCCACTTGAAGGCGCTGTTCTGAAAATGCCTCCCTGCGGTTTCCATGGAGCTGCATCCCTTCTGCTCGTACACCAGCTTCAGTACCCTATTGGTCGGAGCTGGGAGGGGGCCATTTATGATGTGATTGGCTGATGATGTGGTCATCGGTTAGTGAATAGTTTGGTGGCACTACCCCCCCCCCCTCATCCCACCCCCGCCCGCCCATGCACCCAATGTTAAAAATGTCGCTCTCAACGCGTAAGAACATACAGTACAGATATCCTTCCTCACACATGCAGTGGATGAATACTGAGAAGTGAAAGAGAAGAAATGACGGGAAATTGAAAGCTAAACCATAGAGGGAATAAGGGTTCAGGGAGAGGAGAGATGGAGAGCAGTTTCCATAGCAACACCGAAAGGAGGGGAGGAGTTAGCATGTTGCTGGCAGATGCAGTGGCTCGTCTATGTACCATGTCTCTGTCGAGAAAGACCATCAACGCTCGTGTTCCTTCATCAGACACTGCACCCCACTTGTCCCTCGGCCTTCCTACTTCGTAAAGGTAGTTAAAAAGCTGGGCATTGATGATCAAAAACACTTAAACACCTTTTTTTTTGGCAACTATTATTTTGATTATCCAACTGGTGTGCTGATAGCAGACCTACAGTAAATGAAAACACTTCTCTATGCCTGTTCCACAACATTCTGCAGATGAGGATACTGGTACGACAGCACAGATAGCTACTACAGGTCTAGTTTTAGGGAAGTCATTTGAGCATGAAACCCTTCTCCTTCTGCCCTCATTACTACTCTTATCACCACCACTGTTATGTAATCAAAATTCAGGCAATTTTATTAAAAAATGTGAAACATGTTACAACAGAAAAACCTTACAATTAAGCTTGGTTTTGACTAAACCCAAGTTAAAAAAAGGTAACAAGCAGAAGTTAGGGTTTTAAAGAAACAAAACAATCCACCTTAAGGAAACTATGTTAAATATGGCACCATTAAATAAAGGCGAGACAAGAAGCAACTGGAAAACTCAACACCACTTCACCACTCAAAAATATATCTAATGTAAACATTACAGTATAATATAGGGTACCCATGACCTGGCAGCTTTGCCTATGTCCTACTGCTACACTGATACATCTATGAAAAACAAACATGGTCATGGCATTATGTCATTAACAACAGGTCTGGAACCAGGTTTTGGTGAACAGCTCATGGTGATTGTGTTGCAGAAGGTCTAGGCCTGTTTTAATATAGTACAGTACTATAGTAGAGTACTGTACTATAATATAGTGCATACTAGACCTGTTATATAGGAACAGACTGACCTCCCTATACCAGTTCTTGGAGAGCAACAAAGGGTTTTTAGTGTTTCAATGGCTAGAGAAATACTATTTTAAATGTTGTAGTGTATATGTATAACATACATTTTGGCGTAGGAGGTTGTGAGTTTATGATCTAGTGATATATGTATACCACTGTCTCTCCCTGGAGATTCCTCCATACATGTCTAAGGATCTGCTTAACATGTACATATCCAGACCAAATCAACAGATCAGTATCCATAAAAGACATACAATCAAGGAGGGAGACCCAAAAATGCGACGAGCATGCTGGGAAATGGAGTATTCACAGTAAACACATTAGAATCCCTGCATCCCAATCATCTTCCCTAGAATGTTTGTGCACCCCTCTCCCATTACATATGTCTTTTTTCTTTACACATTTACAGGAGGGTGGGAGAGGTACCCAAAGCTAAGAGAACAGGGATGCAGCGTAACAACAACATTCTCTATGGCGACACTTCACAGTAAGGACAGCTTTGTGTGGTGATGGACTCCTTGGTTATCAAGGGGTGGACCTGGGGAATGTTGTGTCTTTAGGAGGCCAGGCCCAGGAGAAATCCACCTACAAACCCACTGGATAAGACAATGTTCCTCTTCACAAACTCAGTGGCCTGCAGGAGTGAAGGGGTGAGAAGGAGGAGAAGGCACAGAACATACAGAAATATTAAGCATGTAATGTGTCCGGTTATACACTAGAGGGCACAGTTGCTGTGGTCATCCAAATCTGTTTCCCGCTAAACATGAACTCTTTTGAAAAAAGCATACAAATACAAGCATATGGCGACACTCCCCTTTCTAGGAAATGACCCTAATGAAGAGATATCGTTGAAGCTGCAGCCAATAGTAAACCTCGGTGCAGATAAGCTTGCGAGGTTAGCAGAGCTCCCAACGACATGTACAGTTTAGATGGAGAAAAACATGGCGTGTTTAAGATTATTATTAGATTTTTTTTTTTATTGAAAAACTGGAATCCCTAATTGATAAACACAAATAAACCCACCACTTTTTTTTTTTGTTATGAAAAAGCAAGACTGTTTTGCAGGTACCTTTACCTCCTCAATGAAGGAGTTTATTTCAGGGGCTGCTTTTGTGGCTTTTTTCTTCAGATGCTTCTTGGCCTTGTTGACATCTTTCTCCACCTTCTTCCAATCCACCTGGACGTACCCACTGTGATTGGCGATCTACAGAGGACCACACATACCGCAGAGGTGAGTGGGAGGTGCAGTTTATCATCTAGCAGGCCTCCTCTTCCCTATAAACATGTTCATATCCTGTGAAAACTGAGCCTCGACTCCTTTCATTTAGATGTAGTCATTTAGCAGACACTCTTATACAGAGCGACTTACAGTAAGTACAGGGACATTCTCCCCGAGGCAAGTAGGGTGAAGTGCCTTGCCCAAGGACACAATGTAATTTTTCACGGCCAGGAATCGAACCAGAAACCTTCGGATTAATAGCACGATTCCCTAACCGCTAAGCCACCTGACTTTCATTTACAAGTACATGATACATTTCTTACCTGTAACAATAAAAATCCTCCACCTGCAGCTGTTGCAGCTATTTTCCCTACTCTCTGGAACAGGTAGCCCGCACACCTGACAGGAACACCAACAGATTTTTATCACCATTAACATGAAAACCAAAACAACAAGTTATTAACTCAAGTATGTTGCCAGGCTAAAAATGGGCTGATGATTATGGTCACGTTCCTTATAACAGTTATATAACTCATTCAACCCATGGGTCTGTTTAGTTAGTAGGAGTACCAGGACTCACCATCCGGTCACACCTCCCATCATGATCTGCGTTGCCACAGAGTACTTCTCAGCAATAGGGCCAGAGTTGTTCCCGAACACTCTGCTCCACCACTGGTGCTGCCTGGCATACTCAGTCAGGTCCACCACCTCGTACGCCTCTTCCTCACTCTCAGGGTCATCCTGACCATCTGCAACACACCACGAGGAACAGGCGGAACTAGGTTAGCAACCTAGTTATCATATCTGCTCAATTTATTAAATCATAAGGTTGCCGGTTCGGTTCCAGGCCATGGAAAATGACGTTGTGTCCTTGGGCAAGGCAGTTCAACCTGCTTGCCTCGGGGGGAATGTCCCTGTACTTACTGTAAGTCGCTCTGGATAAGAGCGTCTGCTAAATGACTAAATGTAAATGTATATGTAAAGAACTGTAGGCTTCCCAAACCAGTGCCCTTTCCAGAGGTCCGTGACTTGTTGCTTACATGCACATTCATTTTATTGTTGCAAGAATGACTGTGTAACCACACATTGCAATTAAGGAGCTACTACTGTAATAACCTTATTAGTTAATGTTGTTTATTTTGTTGATATGAGGTGGCTAGCCCATGAAGAAGTATGTGGTTATAGCAGAGCAACCTTGGACGAAGGGGAAAATTCCTTGCTAGATAGAACAATGGTCTACACTGCATCTCCTTAACATTATATGAACAATTCAAGATGGTAAACTGGACTAGTTTGCTTTCATTTTCTGCTGGTTATCCTCCCTGAAAGGTAAATGGTGCGGGAAGTATTACAGCGTGCAATCGACTTCATTCGGTTAAACGAAAGCCGTATTATAAAGTGATTCAATGATGCTGTGCGAGGCAGATGTGTTGTGAGCTAGCTTGGTTGCTAACAAAACAAGCTAGCTGACCGCCTTGTAAGGCCGGGCCAGCAAGCTAAAGTACACGGCATTGGCAAACTTGGCTCAAATACCTCGCTACTAATACCAATAAAAAAGATGACATTTTAAAAAATCGTATTTTGTCATTTTAATAATAATTAATGCTATTATTTAATCATCTTCCACTCACCTTCTCGGTGATCAGCCATTTTGGTGAAAATCTTACATTGGGATGTTGACAACAGTATTCAAGTCCCGCCTACAAGCATGATGCAGTGCCACGTCAGCGCTTTAATCTTTTTAGTTTTTAGTTAAGTTTCTTTCTAGTTGCCTATAATAAAATGCTATGGAATTGTTTGACTTTCATACCTAATTTTTGAACTCTAATAAATATATATAAGTGTAGGCTATAAGCAATGACTGACAAAAAATATTCAGAAGAGCACTATATGTCTCAAAGAGAAAATGATGAATTAAGTAATATTAGATTGTGGATGATAATCCACATAATGATTTGATGGGGCGGACGGTGGACATTACATTCCGTATTCTATGCAAAGGTGGCTTTTATGAAATATGTAAACGATGATTTAATATGGAATTTTTGTAAATGACCCCAAATCAATGTTTAAAAGTGCTTACTAAAACTAAGGTAAGATGATGAAATATGATAAAAATCCCGTGCCGTACTAGCAACTGTTGAATGTGTCTTAACATCTAAACTATTTAAATTATCACAAGTTGTGTGTTGTGTATAGCATAAATAGGCCTACCACGCCTGTCTGAAATGTCACCATTCTTTCTGGAGATGTGTAATGAACATGTTATAAAGCACAATCTGGATTGTACATCGTAATGCGTGCCATTGCTGGAAAATATCACAATATTTCTATCAACATTTGAATGTCTAAATTAGTTAAATAAGATTTTGTGTAAAAAAAAAGGGCTTCAGGCTGGGCAAGTCATATGCTGCTAACCAAGCACATCTATTGGCTGAACGGGGAATACGAGGGCGTGACTACGGCGGCGCGTGGGTTCGCTTGGGTGACACAATTATAACAACTTTGGGCTGGTGGCAGTAGGGATTTTACGATCAAATAATTCTTTTTTCAAACCTGCAAAAACTACCCTTAATGCATATTTTTTTATTAGTTGCATATAACACTGTGTCTAAAAAATGTGACGCGAAGACGTTCTGGAGGGTTACTTATTTTCCTGAAAGGATTTACTGTTTTGGGTTGCGTTTTTTGATTCTGGAGAGAAAGTTAACTATTTCAAATATTTTTTTTGTTTTCTCTCTTTAATTTGGTGGAGTATTTCGTTCGCCGTCTAGTCGCGATTCCATGCAATCGTGCGGAGTCTCGCTCGCTGTTGCTGCCTGCGCTGCTGCTCGGAGTCTAGGCTCGGCTTCTGGTGGTGATGAGGAAAAGAAAATGGCGGCGGGAAAAGCGAGTGAAACCGAGGAGGACTTTCCGACGCTGACAGCCCAAGAGAGGGACAGCTTGGTCGGAATTGACAGGTTGGAACCGTAACCCCGTTCACACCTCCAAAGTATTCTGACTACAACATGCACGTGTTGTCTGTGTTTCTATGTCTAGGATCTGTAAGAGCTGGTCTGTAAGCGATACTGAACCGCCTGTGTTGTCTTCTCGCTTGCAGCTCACTGTTTGGATTTCAGAGGCTTCATGAAGATGGCGCCAGAACGAAGGCCCTGCTGTTGAAGGTAGGTAGCTAGCTTGCTAGCACGCTAACGTTCAGGACCCAGGCGGTCCTTTAATCACCAGCACCAACACACGCTGCTAAAATAAATACACGGATGTTGTTTGGTGTGGTCTTAAACTCAACACGCAAGCTAGCTACCAGAGTCTGTCTTCTCGCAGACGGGGCATGCATGGTCCGTCTTGTGCGCAGGCAGAGCGACACAGGCAGTGCTGCGGCTAAGTTACTACGCAGCGTCCTCAACATTGATCATGGTGGTCCGCTTCCCTACACTATCGTAGCTAGTGTACACTAGCCAGCTAGCAATGTTGCTACGAAATCATAAGACACCCACTTAAAGTATTTGATTAGTCTTATATGGCTAACAGTAGCTGTCTTAACTATGAAAACAGAAACACTTTCATGTCATAAGAAACCTGAAATCCCTTTAATAGGACTGTGCTTTGCACTGCAGTTGGCTAACGTGTTAGCTAGGATAGGGTGTGTAGCGGTTCAGAGTGGAAATGACACACCAAACACTAATGTTGCTAGAACAATGTTTACATGTTTGTTAACGACGTCCTCAGACAATTGCTTGTTTGGCCACGCTCATGAACTAAACCCAAATGTACGCTCTTCAACATTGAGTGACTAGCTTGCTAATAGCAATTCATTGGTTGAATCATCGCTCCTGTGATATTATTGAAATCTTCGTGCTCTCAGTTTGCATCGTGGCCGAACTTTAATGGCAGTGTAATATTATTTGCATCTGTGGTGTGCAGAATGCATGCTATATGCACCGAGCTCTCATGCTAAATGTTGTGATTGTGATAGCCACTAGTGTTGTGGTCTTGTTGGTTCTCTGGCGTTGGAGTTGGCTAACTAGCAAGCTTGTAAGCTATGTACCAACTAGCTTGTTATATAGCTAGCAGGTAGCTAATGGATGGCTGCTTGGGTCGGTCCAAGATGGCGGGACGTGGTATAGGGACAGCGGAATATAGACGTGTATAATTTTGAATGAAGATTGAATTTATGCAATTTTTTTTAGAGAAATCCATTGCAGTGTTTTGGTAGGTTTAGGTAGATCTTTGTTACGTCCAAGTTCGTCGGAAGTAGCAGACCCTTTGTTACCCTGATATAAATGACTATGAATGTAGTCCATCCTACGTTAAGCTAGTATGAGCATAATCAACTTGTAGCCAGCACAGTTAACGGCAAACAAAATGTTTGCCGTGCATTTTTCATTTATGGACAATCGATTAATGTAAGGATTTCGCAAAGGCTTTGGTTATCACCCTGAATCGCCAACACATGGGCAGTGTAATTCACAGCCACAACAAGTAGTCCATCTTAATTTGCCTCGCTAGGTGGTGTGGCTTGACTTGTTTGTTTTGCATGCTAAAATTCAATAGATCTCAGCGAAGAGGACGTTATCATGCACCGTACACGTTTACAAAATGACACATTATTCATCATTATTACCTGCCTCTGTGTCATTGTAGGTTGTCTTTACCGAAATGGAGTGGCTAGTAATTCATAGATTTCATTTAGTACTATTCAGTACTATTCAGACCACTACTAAGGCCTGTTGCCAAATAAATCTTACATAAACATACAAATCCATTGACATACAATACCGTCTCACTTCTACATCTTCAATCTAGACATGGGTGTGATTAAATTGCCATGGTCTTGCCATGGTCTTGCACTTATCAACTGTCCCTTTGTCTAGACTCTAGATCACCCAAGTGAATGGGGGTAGGCTAGGTTTGATAATGAAGGATTGATCATGAAGCTTGTGAGACAGCCTGTTGCTCTTAGATGCTTGTTGTGCTTCGGCACGTGTCAGGATAAAGATTGGACACCACTGCCAAAAGCAGCATGTTACTTTCTGTGCTACCAGCAGATTTGCCCTTTTCATGTTGTGTTTGAGATCATCACTGTCGCATAATGGGTCGAGGGTTGATGTTCTTCTTACGATCCTGATGTTTTTGCTGCATTCATTTTGCAGTCGATATCTTATTGTTACAGTGGTGTTGAGACAGTATTGTGTGTGCAGTATGTGCAATAGCAATGTGCCTGTAAACAGGCTGTTCCCTGATTCTGACCATTGAAGTAATATTAAAACAATGCACTTCTGATAATTGATTTTCTGTATTTTCTATATGCACCAATTGTATTTCTCTATGTACAAAAGCAACAGCTAAACAAGTTAAATGTAATTGTCCTATTTTCAAAAATTGAGCCGATTTTGTTACTGGGACATTTATTTTACATGTGTGTGTTGACAATATTCCTATATAATTTGCCTCCATAAACATTTATTTCTCAGTCGCTGTCCTTTTACAGTTTTAGTAGTTTAGACCGTGTGCCCTGTATGGTATGCAGTCACCCCGCTGCACTTCTATCTACGTTTAGATAACTCTCTTCAGCACCTTGACAGAACTAGGTCACTGTATCACTGGTGGTGGCAAGCGCACAGACGTTTAAAGGTTGATTTACCTGGTCTACTAAGGAGCTTTCTGGTCAATTTGCAAATAACTGCTCTGTGTGTGTGTAGGCATACTGGACTGTGTTAAGGGTAGGCTTGGCATTTCTAAGGTCACACAAAAAAACTACGCAAACATTGTGTTTGAATGATGTGACACAGAGTACTCTACAGCATCTTCGATGATGATGATTGGACATTCAGTTGTATATTTTGACAATTCATAAGGACAGAATATATTTGGCAGATGGTATTCTGACACGCCTCTTTAAATGGTTACTCATAGGAATGGTTTGTCATTGCCTCACACTAGTAAATCCTGATTCAGTATACTCATTCATCCAGACCTGCTCATTCCCCCTACACAGGTAGCAGGCTATTCCCTTTTAAATATGAGTGCATTTAACTTTATTCAGAAGTGATTTCATTTGACATTTCATTATTTTAATGGAGATGACTGCAAAATCACAAAGGTTTATGCATCACAAACAACAAGTTGGCTATTGTGTGTTTATCTGCAGATGCATTTATTGACTAGTGCAGTGCCCCGTTGAATGCAATATTTTGATCTGTCAAACAAAATATATCTCTGCATTAGGGGTGGGGGGAAAAATCGATTCACATTTGAATCACGATTCAGTCTTCTAGCGATTCACAGATGTAAAAAAAAAATATATATATATATATATATATATATATATATATAGTTGTAATTTTTTTTTTAAATAATAAATTCTTTTTAGGATTAAAGTCATGAATTGATTTTTAATCGATTTGTGACCCCAAGAATAGTATCGAATCGTGAGATACCAAAAGATTCTCACCCTTACTCTGCATGTATCCTGCCCCCTAGAAGGATACCATATTGGAGTGATCATGTCTCCATCGCTTAGTGCTGATCAACATTGTCAGATGGCTGAGCGGTTAGGGAGTCGGGCTAGTAATCAACAGGTTTTTGGTTCGATTCCCGGCCGTGAAAAATGACGTTGTGTCCTTGGGCAAGGCACTTCACCCTACTTGCCTCGGGGAGAATGTCCCTGTACTTACTGTAAGTCGCTCTGGATAAGAGCGTCTGCTAAATGACTAAATGTAAATGTAACATGGCGGGCAACAAACGCATTGACATTTGTTTCTCACGAACAGCTCATCCAAACAACTTTAAACTTGACACTGCGTGTACCAGGGTCCTGAGCATCTCACCTGCTGAATTCTGACTCGATGCAGTGCCCTGGTTCTTCAGATTATCAACACACAAACACACAGGGCCTAGATAACAAGGTGGCTCATTAGGAAAGCCCAGGTGCATTGTGGGAACTCATTATCAAGCACACATGCTCTTTACAGAAGCATTATGCGTAAGGGCCTTGTACACAGCCACTGGCCTTCTGGCCTATCACATCGTTTTTATTGAGTATTTATAGTGGGTGAACCGTGTGTTGTTTACAAGCGTGATGTCTTCTAATTTGGGTGTGTGAATGAGAGTATTTGAATGCCAAACCCATGTGTGCGCCTTTGCAAGCATGTTTGTGTACACGTGTGCGTTTTTATTGTGTGTGTTGAGCGTGTCTGTGATTCCAGAGCTGCCCCACCCCAGGCATCAACAATCTTGTTGGTAGAAATATGCCGTAAGGTCCAAGTGCATCAGGGCTCACACACACACACAAACACACACACAGAACAGCTGTTGAATCTGGTTTATTGCCAAGTAGATTTTCTCCATTAAGGGATTTGTGGAGTGCAGAATGATAAGTGTGCTGTGTAAGGGCAAACCTATAGTTCGAAAGTGATAAAAAAAATCCAGTAGCGTAAGTGATTACTTAATAATAAAAGATTAAAAGAGCCTTTTTTGTGTCCATGCTGTCGTACACGTGTTCTGACCCTGTTGCCTCAAGGGCTGATTCGACAAGATGACTCTGCAGTTTAAGGGTTGGAAGGGTCCTGTCTTGCATTCAGGATCAGGTGTGGTACGTTAACCAACGCCAACTTCGATGTTGGAATTTGACGGAAGTCAAAGCTACCCTTTTTAATCAGCGATAACTTGGTTGGTCGATCCACCCATTGGGATGTTGCTGGTGATTGGGTTAACCTTCTTGATTTGTTATTGGACTACATGCAGCGCCAAAATTCCCACGTGGAGAGGGCAGACATTTTGTCCTACGAACACACCCCTGAAACAAACAGGCACATGCACGGGTTTCTTAGAACCCGTGCATTAGAACTCATGTTATGTGGTTAATCATTGGCAGCTCATTATCGTGACTGTTGTAAGTGCTTAGCAAACAAGAGATTTGAAGCAATCTCTCTGAAACTGGGTTCCAGTCCCTATCGGACTGCCTCGGCACAAGTTTATTTAAACTTTGGGCTTCAGGAGAAAGCGGGCTCTTATCGTTTGCCGTTCCAGCGAAGAGACCGGCGGAGTCATGAGGAAGTTATGTCAGTAACCGGGAGGTTGTTCAGTTCATGTCGGCTGATAGTTTTGTCAGTGTTTCCCCTACCATTATATTAGGGGGGCGCCCCCCCCCCCCCCCAACGGCACCCCCTGTCCCCCCTGGAAGGTCAAGTTAATTTAGTTAAATTTGTATTTATTTTATATTTGTTTACATATATAGCGCCAGATCACAAAATATGTCATTTAAGGTTACCTTTCCTATAAAACAGGTCTATAGCTTGCTCTTTTATTAAACAAACTAAATGGCCTTATGTTATTTATTTTATTTACACGACGGAATGTCATTTCTGTCTCTACATGGTCGCCCGACCATGTCCTTCCCCCCCTCCCCCCTCTGTCTCTCTCTTTCAACTCTGTGTTTTCTATCCTGGCATCGCCAGACCAGTTTGTAAGTGTGTGTTAGTCTGCAGCACTTTTCTATATCCTATAATAATAATAATAATAATATCATTGAGATGTTAAGGGGTGTTATCAACGGGCACGGACAAAAAATTCCTCTGGGCGCAATTGGATAGGTGCTGTACCAACCAACCAGAGCAAAGAAACGTCTTGTTGGTTGTTAACGAAAAATACCTCAACTGTACCTCCCCTGTGCAGTCATCGTTATTAAGACCCACCCTCCCCCATCAAATAAAAGATTGAGATTGGCCCGGCACTTTTCATTCCAGAGGGAAATCTGTTTGAATGGGAGTGTGGCCAGACCCGTCTGCCAAAGCAAACGTGCGCTCACGGAATCGTCTGTTTCCCAGGCAAAGTCTGTTATGTGACGTTCTGGAAACAACCTCCACTCTGGGAGAGATGTCATCGTTGGAGTCAAGTGGCTGAGCGGTTAGGGAGTCGGGATGGTAATCTGAAGGTTGTCAGTTTGATTCCCGGCCGTGCAAAATGACGTTGTGTCCTTGGGCAAGGCACTTCACCCTACTTGCCTTGGGGGAATGTCCCTGTACTTACTGTAAGTCGCTCTGGATAAGTGTCTGCTAAATGACTAAATGTAACCCGTGGGGACTGTGGCAGTAGTGTATAAAATGCAGCTAAAGTTGAGTTTGTCTAGTTGTTGGCATAAACAAGTGGTGGGTGTGTGTAGCTATGTGTGTGTTGGATTTAGAGATGTAAACCCAAAGCATGCCTGCAGTGCAGTGCAGTGCAGTGCAGTGCTATTGATACAAATGGCAACAGCTCTATATGGTGGTTTCCCCCCTTATTTAGCTGGGATGTGGTACAATCTGATATGATGGTGTTCACACCCTGTGATGTAATGCGTTTATGCCTATCAGTTCAAACATGGGTTGCAACATTCATTACAAGGCACGGCACAAATACAGCAGTGTAATTGTCCAAATGTAAGCTAGACCATGCATTTGTCTGCAGAGTATAATTAAGCTCACATTGATGGCGTTCTGTTCGGTGTGTGTTGTTTACATCTCATTGCTTTTGGAGAATCCATATATTGATGAAACCTCTAGTTTTCCTGTAGATCCTGTTCCCACGTAGTGTGTGTGTGTGTTTAGAGAGACAGAGGGAGTGGGAGGAGGATGTAGTACAACCAGGGCAAGATCCTGTTGTTTCTTGCTGGTTCAGAAGCAGGTTCCCTAGGGAACAGTCTCGTAGTGCCGGGAAAATGCTAACGCTGTTCTGGCGGTTCACCAGGAGCCAATGGTTGCTTACATTTGAGTTGGCTTGTGTGCAAGTCGAGTGTTTTTAATACATATTCAGCAGCATGTTGCTAGTTTGTGCCACACAACCAGAATCCGTCGGAATGCGGCAAAAACGTAGAAATTGTGTTCCGAGTCGGGTTCGGTCACTCAAAACGATGCCTTTCGACGACCGTTTAAAAAGTTCGGTGACCGTGTTATAATAAAAAAAAAAAAGTGCAAGCCGTAACCGTGGTAACCACACCTGCATGACGGTGCAACGCAAACGCCACCGGGTTACAGCGGCAAAACTGCTATCTCTCTGGAGTTGCAGAGACTCTCCCCCCTGAGTTGGTCTTGTCTGGTCTCTCCTCTGTCCCAGGCCGGCCGCTGCTACGACTCTCTCATCCTGAAGGCGGAGGGCAAGGTGGAGCCTGAGCTCTTCTGCCAGCTAGGCCACTTTAACCTGCTGCTGGAGGACTACCCCAAAGGTAAAGGTGGACCACGTTTTTCTGTCCACTCGCTCTCATTCTCTCTCTCTGTGCTACTGTCTCTCTGTCTGTCTCCTTCTCTCTCTCTCCTACCCTGTCTCTCCTAGTTTGTCTCTCTCTCTCCTACCCTGTCTCTCCTAGTTTGTCTCTCTCTCTCCTACCCTGTCTGTCTATGCTGTCTCTCCTGCTTTGAAACGCAAACTTCCCTCTCAGTTGAGCTCTTGACCCAGTCTGGTGTCCATTCGGTCTAACAATGTTTTATTCCCCTCGTGTTGCCATCTCAGATTCCTTCTAATAGCAGGGCTGGTGTGGTCTAGACCGCTCTGATGTGGTGAATCTGACTCACCTTTCCCTTTCTATTCTCCCTTTCACTCTCTCTCTTTCTCTCCGTCTCTCTCTTTCTCTCCGTCTCTCTTTCCAGCATTATCAGCATACCAGAGGTACTACAGTTTACAGTCGGACTACTGGAAGGTATGGAAAGACACACGCTCTCACACACACACACGCTCTCACACACACACGCTCTCACACACACACGCTCTCACACACACACACACACACGCTCTCACACACACACACACACGCTCTCACACACACACACACGCTCTCACACACACACACACGCTCTCACACACACACACACGCTCTCACACACACACACACACGCTCTCACACACACACACACACGCTCTCACACACACACGCTCTCACACACACACGCTCTCACACACACACACGCTCTCACACACACACGCTCTCACACACACACGCTCTCACACACACACGCTCTCTCACACACACACGCTCTCACACACACACACGCTCTCTCTCACACACACGCTCTCTCACACATCCTATCAGCAACAGGAAGCACGTGTGTCTCCAGGATAGTGCTTTAGGGTTTCAGATGAAGACTCATTTTGTGCCTGTCTGGTGGCTGCGAGAGCGTGGTGTGTGTGTCGAGAGGAGCCCTAGAGTATCGTGTAGGCCTCTTCCCTGGGCAATAACCACAGTGTGGCCGCCTCCCATCCAGACTGGAAATGCAGAATAATACCGTTAGAGAATACCGGCGGTAATAAGGTTATATTTTCGAACTAGAAGGAATTTTCCTTAACTTTGTGGCATAAATATACTCTCTGATATACTCACTTATCTGAGTCTTCCTCATTTGCGCAAGATGTGTTTCCAAAAATATTTTAACAAACTAATCTTAAAAATGAATCTTATTTGAATACATTCCTTAAGGAAACATAGTTGGTAATCATTTGATTTATTATATAAGTACCTATGTTAGGTAAGCAACATCAGATATATTCCGTAGGAGTTTGCTAGCCTATGTAGCTGGTAGCTAAAGTTACTGGTAGTGCTTGCTTGAACATTATTTCACGACAGTGTTATGTTAAATATTAATAATTAGTTGGCCTTGAAAATCTATAAAGAATAAATTGCAAATGTTTATTTATATTTTTAAAATTAACTTTACGTTAGCCAGTGAAATACGTTACCGGAGAACTAGAAAAAAGTAACGGCTTAATCGTCTGCCCTGTTCGTCACTCTCTGACTGAGCCGAGGAGAAAGGGCTCTGTTCTCGCGCTGTTCAGTTGGTTGTCATGACTTTGTGAGTAATTGACGTCCGATCACTGTTACAGTTGCTCATCCAGCGGAGAGAGCGGAAGACCGCTAGCTAGTTTTGATTCTGTAAAAAAACTGTAACTTGAGTTTCTGGTAGCGAACTGCCCCACCATCGTAGAGACGCGACTTAGCGACGTTTCATACAATTCTGGTAGCGGATAAAGTATCGGAAACACTTTATCCTGTAGGGAAAGGAAACACAACCTAGTGAGTTAGCATCTAAAAGATTTAGCAATATAATACAAATAGTTTATTATGTAAGTTCTCAGAAATCAACGAATCACAGATTTGTGATGTTGTGTCCATGTGGATGACGTGTTGTTTGTGTGTTTTCAGAATGCTGCCTTTCTCTACGGTCTGGGAATGGTCTACTTCCATTACAATGCGTTTCAGTGGTGAGTAACTGCCTTTTAGGACTGGAGTGTGGATGACTAAGCATTAGTCCGTGTGTGTGTGTGTGTGTGTGTGTGTGTGTGTGTGAGCTATTGAATTTGTTTAAGGTGTGTGTGTGAAGTTGAGAGGTGGTTTCCATGGGGATAGTTGGAGGAGGGAAAGCATACAAAAGTGTGGCTCAATGATGAAATGTTGTCCTCTATTTACAGTCTAGTCACCAATCCCTTTCTCTCTGCACCAACCATCCCTTCCCCTTTCTCTGCACCAACCATCTCTCTCTCTCTCCCCCCCCCCCAGGGCGATCAAGGCCTTTCAGGAGGTGTTGTACATCGACCCCAGCTTCTCCCGAGCCAAGGAGATCCACCTGCGTCTGGGCCTCATGTTCAAGGTCAACACAGACTACGAGTCAAGCCTAAAGGTACGCCCCCTAAACTACCCTGCCCCCCTCCACACCCCTCCTCTCCTACCCTGCCCCCCTACACACCCCCCTCCTCTCCTACCCTGCCCCCCTCCACACCCCCCTCCTCTCCTACCCTGCCCCCCTCCACACCCCCCTCCTCTCCTACCCTGCCCCCCTACACACCCCCCTCCTCTCCTACCCTGCCCCCCTACACACCCCCCTCCTCTCCTACCCTGTCCCCCTCCACACCCCCCTCCTCTCCTACCCTGTCCCCCTCCACACCCCCCTCCTCTCCTACCCTGTCCCCCTCCACACCCCCCTCCTCTCCTACCCTGCCCCCCTCCACACCCCCCTCCTCTCCTACCCTGCCCCCCTACACACCCCCCTCCTCTCCTACCCTGCCCCCCTCCACACCCCCCTCCTCTCCTACCCTGCCCCCCTACACACCCCCCTCCTCTCCTACCCTGCCCCCCTACACACCCCCCTCCTCTCCTACCCTGTCCCCCTCCACACCCCCCTCCTCTCCTACCCTGTCCCCCTCCACACCCCCCTCCTCTCCTACCCTGCCCCCCTCCACACCCCCCTCCTCTCCTACCCTGCCCCCCTACACACCCCCCTCCTCTCCTACCCTGCCCCCCTACACACCCCCCTCCTCTCCTACCCTGTCCCCCTCCACACCCCCCTCCTCTCCTACCCTGCCCCCCTCCACAATGAATGTACCCGTCTATACCAGTGCAGGTCTTCTCAGTAGGGACGGCACTGAGTTGAATACCCGCGCCTCGTGCCAAGGCGGTCTGTGTTTGGAGTTTCTGTTTAGTCGGGGGAAGCTAACGTCCTGTCCTTACTTCCATGACACAGCACTTTCAGCTGGCTTTGATTGACTCCAACCCCTGCACTTTGTCCAAAGCTGAAAGTAAGTAGCATCTGTTCCGCACACACACACAGTGCAACATAGCTACATTGTTTTCCTTCAGTGTTGAAACGCTCTGAAACCTGCCTGATTTTGATTGAGTTTCTTGATGCTTTTGTTCATTGTTTATGACCAAATGTCAACACTTTATGATTAAGAGTACACAGTTCTGAATGGGAGTGTGTTGGGTCACATTCACAAATATACAAAAATACAAACAGACAGACACACGTGTAGATGCGCACACACACACACACACACACAAGCACAGACACACACACACACACACACACACGGTTGTTATTATTTTCATTGCGTCTGCTTTGACCCAGCTGTATCACATTGCCATGGAACCAGTTACCAAGGAGACGGTGAGAACCATTCCTCCTGCGTGTTAGCCAGAAGGGGCTCGGAAAAGGACACACACACACGCACACACACTCCCCCCAGACACTCGCTGACTCTCTCAGTCAAACGTGCACAGGCACATCAAGGGCGCGCTCTCCTTACTGGGGGTCTGTGTGTGTGTCCATCCATCTGCTGGGAGACACTTCTCGTACACACTGCAGCGCCACAGACAAAAGAAGCAGGCTGGAGAGGAGAGCGTCTCTCTTCCTCTCCTCCTCCTCCCTCTTACTCTGCCACGCAGGGACCTGACCCACCCTCTCCCTCCGGATCACCGCTGCTTCACCGCTCGTCCTGTTTTCGTGCCTCACCACATTTGTCATCCGATACCCTTTTTCTTTGTCTTGACGATGCCTTTTTCCTTCCTTCCACAGTCCAGTTCCACATCGCTCATCTGTATGAGATTCAGGTAAGCTTCTCTCTCGTCTCCCGCCCTGATCCGGCGCTCGTCTCCGTGTGTCCGCTGAAGAGATCCTAGGTTAAGAGTCCAGACGCCGTGGGCTGTGCTGGCGGGCGGGGGGGGGGGGGGGGGGGAGGGGGGGGGGGGGTGTATGGGCACCAGCGATGTTGTAGCCGTGGCAACGAACGTTGAGGGCGGGGTGGTCTGTGTCTCGCTCGGTCGCTGTAGGTAGTTCGTATTCCAAAGCTTTGGTTTTGTGGCATAGTGACTTGTCACAGTGCTGGCAGAGAGGAGGAGGAAGGCTCCTGGGTGGGGGGGGGGGCGAGGGGAGGTGGTTTCTGCTGTGTCAGGGTGCGCTGGGGTGGAGCCAGACTAGCGGAACAGCCCCCCCACTACCTAAATGGAGATTGTATAGATTGGTGTTGATGGAAGGCAAGATTGATGCCCTCCCCCTCATGGTTAATAGTCCTACTGTGCTTTTACCCCCCACGCACACACACACACGCGCGCGCGTGCTCACACACATACTACATCTGTCGGTTCCCTCCCTTTTGCTGCATGCTGATGCATCTTCCCCCCTCTCTGACACGTGTATCTTCTGTGGTGTGTCATCTCCTGTCTCTGTGGTGTGTCATCTCCTGTCTCTGTGGTGTGTCATCTCCTGTCTCTGTGGTGTGTCATCTCCTGTCTCTGTGGTGTGTCATCTCCTGTCTCTGTGGTGTGTCATCTCCTGTCTCTGTGGTGTGTCATCTCCTGTCTCTGTGGTGTGTCATCTCCTGTCTCTGTGGTGTGTCATCTCCTGTCTCTGTGGTGTGTCATCTCCTGTCTCTGTGGTGTGTCATCTCCTGTCTCCTGTGTTCTCCAGAAGAGATACCGTGCTGCCAAGGAGGCGTACGAGAGTCTCCTGCAGACAGACCAGCTCCCAGCACAGGTGAAGGCCACCACCCTGCAGCAGCTAGGTAAGACCACACGCATGCATGCATGCACACGCATGCACGCACACATGCACGCACACACGCATGCACATGCACACGCACACACAGCGCAACACATTTCCATTGTTTTGCTTTGCACGCAGTGTTGAAACGAGCCTGCTTGCTGATTTTTAGATTCTTGTGAGCTTCTTGAAGCTTTTGTTTCAGTGTTTATGACCAAAGTAGTCTTTACCGCTTACGTTGTACGTAGCTGACACTGGACTTAAAACAAGTGCTGTAGTTTTGGGTGTTTAGTGCTTGGCGTTATAAGAATGTCATATATAAAAGGTCAGTCAGTGTACCACAACTGGTGAATGACGACATGGATTCCTAATGGCTGTAATGATATTAACTTGTGTGTGTGTGTGTGTGCTCTCTCTCCCCCAGGCTGGATGCACCACACTGTGGAGCAGCTGGGGGATAGGGCTAACAAGGACAGCTATGCCATCCAGTGTCTGCAGAAGTCCCTGGAGGCAGACCCTGGCTCAGGCCAGTCCTGGTACTACCTGGGCCGCTGTTACTCCAGCATCGGCAGAGTCCAGGACGCCTTCGTCTCCTACAGGCAGTCTATCGACAAATCAGAGGCCAGCGCTGACACGTGGTGTTCCATAGGGTGAGGACCACGCCCACACCGAGTGTCTCTCTCTCTCTCTCTGTCTCTGTCTCTGTCTCTGTGTCTCTCTCTCTCTCTCTCTCTCTGTCCCTCTCTCTCAGCAGCAGAACCAGCCCATGGTGGTCTCTAACCTCCTCTCCCCTCCAGGGTGCTGTACCAGCAGCAGAACCAGCCCATGGACGCCCTGCAGGCGTACATCTGCGCGGTGCAGTTGGACCACGGTCACGCGTGGGCCTGGATGGACCTGGGCACGCTGTACGAGTCCTGCAGCCAGCCACACGACGCCATCAAGTGCTACATCAACGCCACGCGCAGCAAGGCCTGCACCAACACACCCACGCTCACTCAGCGCATCAAATGCCTGCAGGTGAGCAGCCCGTCACCGGCCAGAGAGGACACGCCCCCTGCCCCGCCCCCCTGCAGAAACCAGGATCACGATGGGAGCGCTGTTTTACCAGTTCGATAGTGTTTCTCTGCGTCCGTGTTGTTGACCCTATCCAGGGGGTTTCAGACCCGCAGCAGGCGTCTGGGTGCCTTGTGTCCTGCCGTAGTGCGCTTGTTGTTTTGGTTGCTATGTGAAGCCCATTGCGTTTTTATCCTGACGCTGGTCTCACAACCAAAAGGACGTTAGTTTTGGGTTGTGCTCGTCCTCTGTCCCAGAGAGAGGGAGTGTTCGGTCCTCAGACACCCGTGTTTCCTCCCTTAAACCCCCGAGACAAGCCGTGGCTTCTCTTACATCCCTTTCCTCTTCTGTGTGCGCATGAACCAGGAGTCATTCTCACCCCTGTGATTAAGGCATCATTTCATGGCATTAAGACAAACATGACAGCTTGTTTTAATGATTTTGTTTGATGATTGTTTGTTTAGTCCCCCCCCACCCCACCCCCCCCCCCCCCCTCCTCCCCTCGTTCTTGTTGTTGTATTCATTCAGAAATGTTTATGCATACAGGCCATATACGGATCTCCCTGTTTGGTTGACATGTTGGCTACATGCTACAAGCTAGCTACTCTTTTAACTGCCACACATGCACATTCGTACTCAGTCAGAGAAGTTCTGGCTGGCGTGGCAGAGCAAGCACCCGCCTCACTGACCACACACACTTTCATTGACCTTTTTTCTATCATCTTTTTTTGGGAGGTCGTTATTAAAATGTTTGTTTTCTGTCACGCGTTTTCCATTCCCCTTAGGCTCAGTTGAGTAAACCCCAGCTCACTAGTCCTCAGACTAAAAGTAAAAGGCTTCCTCTTATTGAGGATGCCTGGAGTCTACCAATCCCAGCAGAGCTAACCTCCAGACAGGGAGGCCTGAATACTGCACCGCAGGTGAGACCAGATAGAGTAAACACACCCCTACTACACACACACACACACACACACACACGCTACCACAGGTAACACCTCGGCTGAGCTCACCAGGTTGTAACAGATGCCCTAAGCTGCAGTGTAAAGCTTTAAGCCTGTCGCTGCTTTAACCATTCTTAAAAGTCGTTGCTAGGAAACCAGCGTTGGTGATTTACGTCACAGTTGTTGAGGATTGTCATGTTATGACTGCTAGACGGCATTTGTTATGACTTGTTGGGGCCATTTGAAGCGTTGCCTAATCTGTCCTCACCCCCTCACCCCCCTCCCCTCCACACCGGACACAGCCACAGGCCAGCTTGACCAATCACAGGCCTTCCCCTCCACAACCTGCTCACAGCACAGTGAGCACACTTCCTCCCCGGATCACACTGTGGAGTCACAGCAGGAACGTGTGAAATAACTCATCACCCATATTTCGACATACATTTCATGTCTCCCATTACCGTATTTAGCTGGGTTTGATCATTCAAATGAAAAAAATAAATTGGACCTGATTGGTCGGAGCCAAGACTGTCCCGCCCCCTTCCCCAAATCGAGGGTCTGTGATTGGTTATGCCATGCCTCTGTAGTGTAGACCCAGGCTGGTTGTGTTGACGTTCATCTTCTCCTAGCAGCTGACCTTAGGTGCCCTGTAGCCACTCCAGCCAACAGCGCCACCTAGAGGTGGACCACAACTCACTCACTCTCATACTAGACAGCTGTAGTGTGTGTGTGTGTGTGTGTGTGTGTGTGGGTAAAGCCCTCCCCCCCCCCCCTCACGTGAAATCAGGCGTTCATATGAAAGTGTGAAGTTTGTACTCCTTTGAAGCCTTGTTGATGGGGTAGCGAGAGCGAGCAGCTACCAAGCTGTCCCTCACTTGTCTCAAGTGACTGCAACAAATATCAGGTTTTGGTGTTCCTTTGCTCTGGCCACAGTGGACATTTAGCATGTCTGCTAAAGTGGACTCTTAGCATTGTGCTACAAGTCAAGAACCAAAATATAAAGAAGGAAAAAATAAATAAAAAATGTACACCCTAAATTGTACCTAGAGGAGGTAAACTGCTAGGTTACTGAACGAGCACCTCAGGGCACTAGCCAAGCAGCGCCAGCATGGTGCCAGTTGCAGTCACTTCCCTGTAAAACTACCACTGAGGTAAGGGAGGTCTGTGATTGGATGACATTTCAGTGAAAATCCACTCCAAAGGTTTAAGTTCCCTTTGTATGTTATCGCTTTTCACAACCTGCCTCCATCACTCTCTCCCCCCCCTGTGCCAAGCTTGTGTTTGGACAGAGGTAACGTATGTCCTGTGAGTCACTGAGGCACCAGGGGAGGAGCGTGGAGAGGGGCGTGGGGCTGGGCGGTACACGGTGTGGGGGGCGAGGGGGGGGGGGGGGGGGGCGTTCACGGGGGTGTGGGTGGAGTCACCTGATGGTGCTGCTGCTGGAGCAGCTGCTGTTGATCCCCTGGAGAGCCGACACGAGATCACAGCAGCCTGTCGTTTTGTCTCTCCCCCCTCTCCTCCCCCCTCTCTTTCTCCTCCCCCACGCTGGCGTCCATACCTGGGCCGCATTAACATTTACTGTCTCTCCTCTCCCTCTGTTTTTCCCCTCCCCCCATCTGTAATATTCTCCACTCCTCCATATCATCCTTCCTTCCCCTCTGTCCTCTGCTGCTACCTCTCCACCACCCCTGCACTCCCTTCTCTCCCCTAACCCCCCCTCCCTCCCTCTGTCCTCTGCTGCTACCTCTCCACCACCCCTGCACTCCCTTCTCTCTCCTAACCCCCCCTCCCTCCCTCTGTCCTCTGCTGCTACCTCTCCACCACCCCTGCACTCCCTTCTCTCCCCTAACCCCCCCTCCCTCCCTCTGTCCTCTGCTGCTACCTCTCCACCACCCCTGCACTCCCTTCTCTCCCCTAACCCCCCCTCCCTCCCTCTGTCCTCTGCTGCTACCTCTCCACCACCCCTGCACTCCCTTCTCTCCCCTAACCCCCCCATCCATCCCTGCCCGTCCCGTCCCCAGGCGTGTAAGCCCCAGGCCACCACGGAGGGGAGGGCAGCAGGTCAGTCTCTGCCCCCCCATATAGGAGCCCTGGGCCCGGGGGAGGACCAGTCCAGCCCGGCCAAGCGCCGGAGGGCTTCCAGCCCAGCCAAGGTACAGCACCCCCCACACACCCAGGACACTCGGGTCTGAAATTCACTTTTCAAAGGTTGAAAACAAAACAACAAACTCTGAGGTAGTTTTGTTCACCTCCTCTGCTCTCTCAGGGTCAGCCAGACTCATGGACCGCCCCCACACAACAGCCGGTCCCTAACTGGTACCTATCGCCACAGAAGCTACAGGTAAGCTGCCACACACGCTCTCTCCCGTGCACACCCTCCTCACGCTGTGGTAACCATGATGTCTCACGGAGCGCGCTCCTGTCCCCCAGCACCTGGAGCAGCTAAGGGGCAGCAGGGACAGTCTGAAGCCCCTGCAGCTGCAGACCCTGGAACAACTAGAGGCTCAGCTCAACCTGATGCAGCAGCACCAACAGCAGGTACACACACACACACCAACAGCAGGTACACACACACACACACCAACAGCAGGTACACACACACATACACATACAGACCCCTGCAGTGCTGGTTCCTTCTCTCTGACCATATTGTCCCCCTCTCTGACCTCATGTCCCCCTCTCTGACCTCATGTCCCCCTCTCTGACCTCATGTCCCCCTCTCTGACCATATTGTCCCCCTCTCTGACCTCATGTCCCCCTCTCTGACCTCATGTCCCCCTCTCTGACCATATTGTCCCCCTCTCTGACCTCATGTCCCCCTCTCTGACCATATTGTCCCCCTCTCTGACCTCATGTCCCCCTCTCTGACCTCATGTCCCCCTCTCTGACCTCATGTCCCCCTCTCTGACCATATTGTCCCCCTCTCTGACCATATTGTCCCCCTCTCTGACCTCATGTCCCCCTCTCTGACCTCATGTCCCCCTCTCTGACCATATTGTCCCCCTCTCTGACCATATTGTCCCCCTCTCTGACCTCATGTCCCCCTCTCTGACCTCATGTCCCCCTCTCTGACCATATTGTCCCCCTCTCTGACCTCATGTCCCCCTCTCTGACCTCATGTCCCCCTCTCTGACCTCATGTCCCCCTCTCTGACCATATTGTCCCCCTCTCTGACGTCATGTCCCCCTCTCTGACCATATTGTCCCCCTCTCTGACCTCATGTCCCCCTCTCTGACCATATTGTCCCCCTCTCTGACCTCATGTCCCCCTCTCTGACCTCATGTCCCCCTCTCTGACCATATTGTCCCCCTCTCTGACGTCATGTCCCCCTCTCTGACGTCATGTCCCCCTCTCTGACCTCATGTCCCCCTCTCTGACCATATTGTCCCCCTCTCTGACCATATTGTCCCCCTCTCTGACCTCATGTCCCCCTCTCTTACCATATTGTCCCCCTCTCTGACCATATTGTCCCCCTCTCTGACCTCATGTCCCCCTCTCTGACCATATTGTCCCCCTCTCTGACCTCATGTCCCCCTCTCTGACCATATTGTCCCCCTCTCTGACCTCATGTCCCCCTCTCTGACCTCATGTCCCCCTCTCTGACCATATTGTCCCCCTCTCTGACCTCATGTCCCCCTCTCTGACCTCATGTCCCCCTCTCTGACCATATTGTCCCCCTCTCTGACCATATCGTCCCCCTCTCTGACCTCATGTCCCCCTCTCTGACCTCATGTCCCCCTCTCTGACCATATTGTCCCCCTCTCTGACCATATTGTCCCCCTCTCTGACCTCATGTCCCCCTCTCTGACCATATTGTCCCCCTCTCTGACCATATTGTCCCCCTCTCTGACCTCATGTCCCCCTCTCTGACCATATTGTCCCCCTCTCCCCACAGATGAGGCAGAACCCTTCAGGACAGCTGCGCCCCTCCCTCCCCAACGGCCCCAGCTCCCTCCCCCCTCCTCACCCCGGCCTCCACCCATCCCGCCCCCACCTCGGCGCCCCACCCCGGCCCCCCTTTCCTCTTCCTCAACCACTGGCCAACGGGCCCCTGGGCCCTGGCCCTGGCACACACAGACACTTGGAGCCTCTTTCTGTGGGCAATAACTGTTCTACCAATAATAACCAGCCAGTGGGCGTTGCCGTGGGCGTGGCCCCTGGACCCCACGGAGACGTGCCTTACCTGCAGCCTGGCGCACTACTACCTCACACCTGCACAAGCACCCAATCACAGGACCCGCGCCGGACCCTGCACCTCAACTCCACTCAGGTGAGGAGGGGGCGGTGCAACTGTCTTCTTAACTTGGGGCTAGAATGCCCACAGTGTCCAGGGTCCAGACTAGACACTGGACCCTGAGAAGGTTCTAGATCCAGAGAAGGTTCTAGGAGAGTCAGTAGGGTTCTGTCTGACTGTGTCTCCCTCTGTGTTCTCAGGGGCTCCAGAAGGGTTCTGGGCCACGCTGGGCGGGTCCGAACGGGGAAGGGCTTCTCTCGCACCCCCAGACGCCCGACTCTGCCCCCCACAATCAGGTCGGACATTCCTCCGCCACGCCATCACCGAGGCAACAGACCCTCAACCACCTCCCGGCCCCGCCCCCTCCTCACTCTGCTACCTCAGGTGGAGCTCCGGACGCCCCGCCTACCAAAGATGCCCCGCCCCTCGGCAACGGCCTGGCCCCCACGGCAACGGACCCTGCCCCCGAGGGCCCCGTGGCGGCGGAGGGCTTATCCAATCACGTGGCGGGAGGCGAGGGGGTGGGCGGGTCCCCGGGCCTTAGCTCAGACAATCCCAAGGACGGCCCCCAGGGGCCCTGCGAGGGCGGGGCCGCCAAGGGCTGCTCCGCCCACAGGAAGGTCAACAACCTCCATCACGGCTCCCTCCCGCCTCTGGCCCCGCCCCAGGGGAGCCCCACCTCCTCCTCCCCCATCTCAGCCATGTCCACAGCCACGCCCTCCCCCAAGTCGTCCTCTGAGCACGCTCAGACGAGCACCCACAGCCCCGGCAACAGCAGCAGCAACCCCGCCGCCGCCACGCCGCCCGGCCCCACCCTCAACGGCAACGGGAAGGGGGGCATCTCGGAGGACTCCCGGAGTCCCCTGAAGGCCGAGCCCCCCTCGGCGCCGTGCCACCGGGGCCCCGGCCGACACCCCTCCCCCTCGTCCTCCGTGTCCATCTACCCAAGCTCCTCAGATGTACTCAAGGCCTGCAGGTAGGCCTCTCTCCCCACACACCTCCTCTCCCCCACACACCTCCTCTCTCCCCACACACCTCCTCTCTCCCCACACACCTCCTCTCCCCCCCCACACCTCCTCTTCCCCCCCCACACCTCCTCTCCCCCCCCACACACCTCCTCTCCCCCCACACACACCTCCTCTCCCCCCACACACCTCCTCTCCCCCACACACCTCCTCTCCCCCACACACCTCCTCTCCCCCCACACACACCTCCTCTCCCCCACACACCTCCTCTCCCCCACACACCTCCTCTCCCCCACACACCTCCTCTCCCCCCACACACACCTCCTCTCCCACACACACCTCCTCTCCCCCACACACCTCCTCTCCCCCACACACCTCCTCTCCCCCCACACACACCTCCTCTCCCCCACACACCTCCTCTCCCCCACACACCTCCTCTCCCCCACACACCTCCTCTCCCCCACACACCTCCTCTCCCCCCACACACACCTCCTCTCTCCCCACACACCTCCTCTCCCCCACACACCTCCTCTCCCCCCACACACACCTCCTCTCCCCCACACACCTCCTCTCCCCCACACACCTCCTCTCTCCCCACACACCTCCTCTCCCCCACACACCTCCTCTCCCCCCACACACACCTCCTCTCCCCCACACACCTCCTCTCCCCCACACACCTCCTCTCCCCCACACACCTCCTCTCTCCCCACACACCTCCTCTCCCCCACACACCTCCTCTCCCCCCACACACCTCCTCTCCCCCCACACACACCTCCTCTCCCCCCACACACACCTCCTCTCCCCCCACACACACCTCCTCTCCCCCCACACACACCTCCTCTCTCCCCACACACCTCCTCTCCCCCCACACACCTCCTCTCCCCCCACACACCTCCTCTCCCCCCACACACCTCCTCTCCCCCCACACACCTCCTCTCCCCTGTTGTGGCTCTGTTCCAGTTCTCAGCCTGGGCCTCTCTCTCCTGCCTTAGCTGTGTTTGGATGTGTGAAGGCACCTGCTTAGTGAGGAAACGGGCCTTCTGAACGTACCTGGGCCCTGTTCCATTCCTGCTCATCCCGTGCTTGCTTGTGTCCTTCTCCTGGGTCCCTGTTGTTGTTTGTTTAGTTTCTGTTGGGTTTAGAAGCCTGTGTCTCCCTCTAGTGTGGTACTGCATCATCACCTGGATGGGATGCGTGTTCCCAGGGTAACTGGCACATGTGGTCCAGGAGACCCCGACCAAGAGACGTTTAAATTACTACAATGATTTGTTCCTGATCTGCTCTCCTCTTGTGGGTCTAACCAGGACTGTTTGTAAATTTATATTTTAACCAATCATGACCACGGAGCTGTGCTCGATTGATCTTGCCTGGCATAGAAGCCAAAAGGGGCGTGTCCTGAAATGCCTTTGAAATATCTCCTCCCACTCAGATCTCTGAAACGTTTCATGAGGTGTGTTGGACTTCATGCAGTGCCGCAGGCGACTGCAGGCGGCTGACTTGAAGCAGTGCATGCTGGTTAGACTTTTTGTCCGACTTGAGACGGCGCCGAGGCTAGGTCACTGTGACGTAGCCATCAAAGTACCGTGAGATCGATTCGAGAACTGCCGGCTGTGTAGCCGAGCGCATTTTCTCAAGAGCAACTGCACGGGTTCTAATGACGACACAGCTATTTCATGATTGGCCAGACTCACACACGACAACTTTTGACGCCTGTTTTGTAATTATTCTGACACCTTCAATTCGCCAACGCTCAAATCTGGACCAAACTGTTTAATTGAATTAAATATTTGTTGAAGAAAGGGTTTTAGTCCGCCTCTTCACTAACGGAAAGACTAAGTTTAATTGAGTTCTGGTTTTATTATCAATCTGCAGATTGGAGAAAGAGTTTAACATAGCCCAATACATAAAATGACACATTTCAGTGCACTGGTTAGTGCAAGTTTTAATGCGAAAACAATTACATTCTCAACCATGCAGTTAGTCAGCAATAAAGTAAGCAAACAGCGTTTGATTGGCAATGACTGATGTGCAACGCAGCAAACCACGAGAAGCTGAAATGTCAGAGTTTAAGGAGGCGTTTTTAACTCCCAACTGCAAGCAACAACTCTCGCCAGAAGTTTCATGAAACCGCAGTCGATGTCGAACGCACCTATTACTGTTTCCAATGTCGGGTCTGTGTGACCCTGTGACCCCTGGTCCTCAGAGAGGAAGGGTCTGTGTGACCCTGTGACCCCTGGTCCTCAGAGAGGAAGGGTCTGTGTGACCCCTGGTCCTCAGAGAGGAAGGGTCTGTGTGACCTCTGGTCCTCAGAAAGGAAGGGTCTGTGTGACCCCTGGTCCTCAGAGAGGAAGGGTCTGTGTGTGTAACGTCCTCCTTGTCTTCCAGGAACCTGGGAAAGAACGGCCTGTCCAACAGCAGCATCCTGCTGGATAAGTGCCCGCCCCCTCGCCTGCCACCGCCCCCCTCCCCGGCCCTGCCCAAGGACAAGCTCAACCCCCCCACGCCCAGCATCTACGTGAGGCCTGCTTCTCTCACACACACACACACACACACACACACACCATGCATATACACACCTAACAGCTATGTTAATTTATATTATACATGATTCTAAATGAGTGTGTCCATGTTGTGATTCTGAGATGTCTGCTCAGGTATTAATATTGTGTCTGTGTGTGTGTGCGCGTGCGTGCGTGCGTGTGTGTGTGCAGCTGGAGAACAAGAGGGATGCATTCTTCCCTCCACTGCATCAGTTCTGCACAAACCCCTCCAACCCTGTCACGGTCATCAGAGGCCTGGCTGGAGCCCTCAAACTAGGTGAGACTCTGTCTGTCTCTCTCTCTATCCCTCCTCTCTCTGTCTCTCTCTGTCTCTCTCTCTGTCCCTCTCGTCTCACGCTCATGAGAGCCTTCTGTCTTGCTGTTGCTTACTCAGTGGCGCCACCTGCTGAATGCATCTTCACAGCACCTTCACAGCCTTGCCCCTTCTGATCTGAACTCATTCCTCCACACGTCCTAATGTTTCCTCCCTCCCCGCCCCCGCCCCTCCAGACCTGGGCCTGTTCTCCACTAAGACCCTGGTGGAGGCCAACCCGGAGCACCTGGTGGAGGTGAGGGCCCAGCTGGCCCAGCCTGCTGATGAGAACTGGGACCTGAGCGTCTCCAGGAAGACCTGGCGCTGCGAGAGCAGCCGCTCCCACACTACCATCGCCAAGTACGCCCAGTACCAGGCCTCCAGCTTCCAGGAGTCCCTACGGGTCAGTCCCACACACACACACTCTCAGGAGTCCCTACGGGTCAGTCCCACACACACACACTCTCAGGAGTCCCTACGGGTCAGTCCCACACACACACACACTCTCAGGAGTCCCTGAGGGTCAGTCCCACACACACACACTCTCAGGAGTCCCTGAGGGTCAGTCCCACACACACACACACTCTCAGGAGTCCCTACGGGTCAGTCCCACACACACACACTCTCAGGAGTCCCTACGGGTCAGTCCCACACACACACACACTCTCAGGAGTCCCTGAGGGTCAGTCCCACACACACACACTCTCAGGAGTCCCTGAGGGTCAGTCCCACACACACACACACTCTCAGGAGTCCCTGAGGGTCAGTCCCACACACACACACACTCTCAGGAGTCCCTGAGGGTCAGTCCCACACACACACACTCTCAGGAGTCCCTGAGGGTCAGTCCCACACACACACACACTCTCAGGAGTCCCTGAGGGTCAGTCCCACACACACACACACTCTCAGGAGTCCCTGAGGGTCAGTCCCACACACACACACACACTCTCAGGAGTCCCTGAGGGTCAGTCCCACACACACACACACGTGTGGAACACATGTTACTCAGTCCCTCCCAGCAGCGTGTGTTTGTGTTCCAGGAGGAGAACGAGAAGAAGGCGCTGAAGGAGCCCTCCGACACGGAGCCTGCCTCAGCCGACAGGTTAGACACGCTCTCTCACTCACTCACGCTCACATGCACACGCCTCACACACTCTCTCTCTCACACGTTCACACAGTCCTACCTGCATTTGATGACATGATTTAATAGCGTCCCCCCCTCTCCCTGTCCCGTGCAGCGCGGCACGGAAGAGGAGGAGTCCCTTAAAGCACATCAAGTTCGGGACCAACATCGACGTGTCCGACGAGAGGAAGTGAGTAGGGGCGGGCAACACTCTCTCTCACACACACACACGCATGACTCCAGCAGGCCAGCCTGGTCACAGGAGGCAGGTGATCCAGAGATGTACTGTTGGCATGGTGATGATCTGACCTCCTCCTCCCTCCTCTGCCACCCCCCTCTCCTCCACCCCCCTCTCGTCCTCTCCTCCCCCCCCCCCCCTTCTCGTCCTCCCCCCCAGATGGAAGCTCCAGCTGCAGGAACTCAGTAAGCTGCCAGCCTTCAGCAGGGTGGTCTCCGCCGGCAACCTGCTCAGCCATGTGGGCCATCCCATCCTGGGCATGAACACAGTCCAGCTGTACATGAAGGTCCCTGGGAGCAGAATACCAGGTAAGGAGTGCTCATACTCATTCACACACACACTCACTCATTAGTTTATTTTCTCTGCTGGTGTGTTAGTGTTTGACCATGTCTCCCCCCCCCCCCCCCCCCCTCTCTCTCTCTCTCTCCGTGTGTGTGTGCGCCTCAGGTCACCAGGAACACAACAACTTCTGTTCGGTAAACATCAACATCGGCCCAGGGGACTGCGAGTGGTTTGCTGTGCCAGAACCTTACTGGGGAGTCATGAGCACCTTCTGTGAAAAGTAAGAAGAGT
>NC_085038.1:1824433-1831933 GCF_963692335.1 Osmerus eperlanus
CAGGTCCAGGATGTTCCCCTCACAGGTCCAGGATGTTCCCCTCACAGGTCCAGGATGTTCCCCCTCACAGGTCCAGGATGTTCCCCTCACAGGTCCAGGATGTTCCCCCTCACAGGTCCAGGATGTTCCCCTCACAGGTCCAGGATGTTCCCCTCACAGGTCCAGGATGTTCCCCCTCACAGGTCCAGGATGTCCCCCTCACAGGTCCAGGATGTTCCCCTCACAGGTCCAGGATGTTCCCCTCACAGGTCCAGGATGTTCCCCCTCACAGGTCCAGGATGTTCCCCCTCACAGGTCCAGGATGTTCCCCCTCACAGGTCCAGGATGTTCCCCTCACAGGTCCAGGATGTCCCCCTCACAGGTCCAGGATGCTGTGTGGTCCACCCCTCCCCCCAGCCGCTCTGTAACTCCTCTGTGTGTTCTCTCCCTGCAGGCTCCTCCTCTTCACTCGTCCTCATCTTGACATTAGACCCCCCCCCCTGCTTCCGTGGGGGCAACTGGGCCGAGCGTTGCCACGGGAACTTGTATTTCTAACGGTAAAGAAACCCAAGGGAAACCAACGGACCATTTCTGATATTCAGGAAAAGTCGAGGCTGTCCCCGTCCCCCGTCCCCCCATGGCTGGTCTCCACGACGACGATGGAGGCGCCAACGGCTGCGTGTGTCTATGCAACCTGTCAAAAGTGCGGTGTGTCAAGCTCCCTGGAGAGGGCGCCAGAGAGCGCACTTTCCAATACAGGACTCCCCCTTCCACCCTCCCCCCCCCCCCCCCACCCTCGTGACAATGTTTAAACTCTGCCTCAGTGGAGGAATAGAGGACGTAATCAATAAAGGTTAGGGAGGGGAGTGGAGGGTGGGGGATAATAAAGTGAAAATGTTTTGTAGATATTGTAAGTGTCACAACTGGCAAAACCACCCTAAAAAGACTACTGAATTGACAACCTTCTCTCTTTGTCACCCTCTCTCTGTCTCTCTCTCTCTCTTCTGGAATCTCTCTCTTCTGGAATCTCTCTTCTGGAATATCTCTTTCTGTTTATCCCTCTTTTTTTTTCCCCCCCAACTTCCTGAGTGTATCTTTCCCTGTATGGAGCACTAGCCTAACTGGTCATTTTCTACGGTAGATAGTAATTCTAAGACTCTTTTGACCGCAAAATCTACAAAAAAAATATTTGTAATGTGAAGAGTTTAGGTGATATAATTTTTTTTACGGCTTTTACGTTTTCTTTGTCTTGTTACTTTGGAACGATGATGTTCGTTTGATTTTTGTTTCCTAGGTAAAAAAAAAAAAAATGAAAACTTACAACAAAAAAAAAACGGCCAAGTCACAAAGAAAATGGGTTGCACATAGACTTATGAAATAAAGTTTAATTTGTGATTTGTTTTGTTATGTTTCTAATCTTGATGTAAATTTACACTATTTATAAATACATATTTATTGCTTGAAAATATTTGTTGATGGAATGCTGTTATTTTTCCCAGAGTACCTGCCATTAAATCTGAAGGAGTTTTGTCATTTTAACACAACTCCTCTTACATTTTCTATATATGAATAAAACTGCTTAGCAAGCATTGTACAGAAACGGACATTTAAAATTGTTTTACTGTTTGAACCATGTTTTATGATGAGTCATTAAACACAATGTTGTCAAATATTCATGTATGTCACTAATTTCACTGTCACTACGGGTGTGTGTGTGTGTGTGTGTCACTTTCAAATCTGCCTCGATTGACATTGAATAATGAATGAATGCCTCAGAAGGCCAGTGCTTTGTTAATGTTGTGAATTATCAGGGAAAGGTCTGGGGTACACAAATCACACTGGTCACCAAAGTACAGAACAAGTTGTAGCAGGACTGGCCTTTCAAAACTTTATTGCTCAGATTACACGAGAGAATGTCGAAGTAGTTTAAGATCTGGAGAGTGAGAACATGGCGCATGCAGGATGGACTCCGGGGACAGGTTTAGCTTTAGCGGTTGTGCAGATCAGGAGGTTGCAGGTTCAAATCCCCCTGTCCGTCACTTTGGATAAAGGCGTCTGCTAGAAGAACACATTAGGAGGCGGTTCGGTTTGTGAACAGATTCTGAAACCCAGCAGACAATGTAGCTGTAGAATCAGACACACAGAATCCTACACTGTGTGCCAGGTCCAGAGCCCACCAACCAGCAGACGGCAGGACGTCGAACGCAGCTTTATCACGGGTACATCACAGACAAATCATTTTGCACCACAAACGTCTACATAAACTACATGAAAAAAAGTGTTCAAATGCAATAGTCCAACTACAATATATTCCCCAAAATAATTGGTACGTATCTAGTATTTACTATGGGTTTATATGAGCTGAAGAATATTGCTGCCACCAGAGACCCAGTAGCCAGATGTAGCTGCTGCCTGCCCCACAGGATCTACACTGACTACTGAGCAACTGGTGAGCACATAATGGCAGCCCCTGCAGACGCAGAGCCAAGATGGCCGCCGTGACACAGTTTACTGTTCGGAGGCTGGTGTTGCATACCTGGAAGCTTGTGACTGGTGATTAAACCCATCCAGCCGAGCATCTGGCTAATCTCATTTAGCACAGCCTCGTCAACATTTAGCATTGGGTGCACGGGTACAGCTGAATGTGTGCTTTTGAGGCTCTAACGATTAGCTCTAACTTGCAGATTACGTGGATGTTTTTAACCGATGAGTTTCGGGTCAACGTCCGAGCGTTGGATTGTCCTCCACTTCCTGCTTTCCAGACGCTCTGAAAGAGAAGAAGCCATTGTGTAAGACGGAGGACTCGCAGACAGAAGTGATTTGCAGGGTCACATTGAGGCCTGGTGTGACAAAGCGTTTCCCAACACTCTCGTTCCATGACGCAACCCAACCAGTCTGGCCCTGCATGTCTGCCGGCTTCTGATTGGCTGAAATCCCCATGGCCAGGTAAGGAAAAGGAAACAAGTCTATGAAACGAGATCTGACTGACTTGTGTTACACACTGACAAACATCTCACAAACACAAAGGGAAAAGCTAGGGAACATTGACGACCACAACCAATCACACGTATAAAGAGTCTCCTCAACTGAATGTCAGTGGCTTCTCCTTTAACCCTTGTGTTATCTTCGGGTCATTCTGACCCATCAGTCATTGTGACCCACCGTAGTATTGCGACAACTTTACCGCATACAAAAACAAAGTGAAGCATTTTCTTTTAACCGTCGGGCTGTCTCAGACCCGCCACATTGTGAAGGTTAAAATAAAATTATTTTTATTTGTTTTTGTACTGGGTAAAATTGGGTAAACACAACGATGGTTCGTTATGAACCTTTGGGTCATGTGACCCGAAGGCAGAACAAGTATTATGCTAGGTTGCTAGGTAACGGAAGTTAACTGAAGCTAGCTAGCTTCTGTTTTGAAAAAATAACTCACTCTGGTGGAAGCGTCAGAAATATTTAGAACTCACGCATCTAAGGGTTAACCTCCTAGGCCAGCATAAACCAGCATATATTCCTAAATGAAAGAAGTCAAATGGCATCATGAGATGTGGCTGTGGCAGGTCATGTGACTGCTCGGCCTCTCTGGGAGAGACGTCGACAGTCCCTGGTTTTCAGCTGCTCTGAGCGATGTCGTGCTGTTGACCGAGCAAGGGACCCCAGATCAACACCGGTGAGTTATAGGACTGAACTGTGAGCTACAGAACTGACCTGTGAGCTACAGAACTGACCTGTGAGCTGACGGTTCAACACCTCGCGAGGTTTGACATCTACGAAAGGAGAAGTGAGATCACTAGATTTCCTCCCCTTTAAGTGAGACACAATTTCCTGGCTTTGTGCTCGATCTGCCTGCCGTCCACAGGAAAGGTGAGGTGTTGTTGGCCAGAGGATGGAGAGTAGGTGATGAGACCACCACTCACTACAATCCTCCTCTCTCCACCCTTTACCCCCTTCTACCCCCTTCTACCCCCCTCTACCCTTCTCTGCCTTTTCTCCTCTCTGTTTCCCTACCTATGAGAAACTGTGCTCCCCCCTCCCTCCCCCTCCCCTCTCTCCCTCCCTCCCCCTCCCTCCCTCCCTCCCTCCCTCCCTCCCCCCTCTCTCTCTCTCTCCCTCCACCTCTCTCCCTCCCTCCCTCCCTCCCTCCTCTCTCTCTCTCTCTCTCTCTCTCTCTCTCTCCCTCTCCCTCTCTCCCCCAGTCTCCGCCCCACCCCACCACCCCCCTCCCCTCCCCCAGTCTCCGTTTCTCCCTCCTCGCTGCTGTGAAGTCTGGCAGGCCTCCAGGAGAGAGAGAGAGAGGTATGTGAACCCGGGTTGTCCCGGCTGGACGCAGCCACAGGCTAACAATGTGTCCCTGTGTGAATCAGAAAACACAGAGATTGGATTGACCATGAACTGATGTTTCTCATAGAGAGGGGCGGGGGGGGGGGGGGGTAGGCAGATAGAGGAAGGAGAAGAAGAGAGAGAAAATGAGAAAGAGAGAGAGAATGAGAAGAGGAAGGGGGACGTTGAGGGGGCTGTGCCCTGAATGACCCGCCCCCTCCTTCCTCTTTTCTCTTTCCTTCCTGTTCCATCTCTCCACCCTGTGAGTGTGGAAAGCTCGTTTCTGTGTGTGTGTGTGTGAGAGAGAGATAGAGACAGGTGGCCATGAATGCTAATTTTAGCCCTGTCCTTTGTCAGTGTGTGGTTCCCACAGCTCTGAGTCATATAATGCATGTGAGCAAGTGACTTTTTTAGCACACTCACTCTTTCAGGCACGTGTACAAATATGTGTATGCACACACACACACACACACACATATACACACACACATATACACACATCTCGGTCCTTCCTCATTTCATTCATCCATTCATTCACTCCACCAACTGGTATGCTGTAATCTGATTGGCTTTGGTTCCGGTCCAATGGCTGAGCTTTCTCGTGTATCCGATTCATAAAACACGGGGTAAGAGAATAGTAAGGCACACACACCGTTCTGTAACACACGCAAGTTCATTCACATGGTGCATTCATGGTGAGAGGCAGCACATGATTGCATTACACACACACACAAATATGGATGCATTACACACACACAAATATGGATGCATTACACACACACAAATATGGATGCATTACACACACACACACAAACACACACTTAGGGATGCATTACACACACACACGGGGATGCATTAGTGATACTCACAGAGAAATGCTGGTGTGTTCTGCTGGTATCTGAAAATACTCCACAAAGAGGTTGGCGGTTCTGTAAAAGAGAAGAGAGAGGAAGAGAGAGGGGAGAGGATAGAGAGAAAGAGGAGAGAGGAAAGAAAGAATTAAAAAAAACTTGATTCATCAAAAACCAAGATCCCCAAAAATATAGTTTGAGTACATGAGCGACACAAAGTGTGCAGGGACCCCACCCTTCCCTCAAATCCACATGAATGTTTCGTTCTCGAGGGTTTGAATAATTAGCAGTGAGGGAGAATACTCCGCCTCCAGCGACAGGTGCTCTGACAGACATTCCAGACAGCCAATCAGGTTCAGCTGGTCACCCCCCCAACCCCTCTCCCTTCTAACAGCTGACATCTAACAGCTGACATCTCACTAACCACCCACCACCGCCCTCCACCCCCAGCCCCGGTCACTACTTAATCTTACCTGACTGAATGTAGATAATTTCTCTCTTTCTCTTCCATTTTGTCATTCGGGTCCTACACGTCACATGAGCAAGCTCAACCCAGACAGAAACGTCACTGTGTCTTAAAGACCTGATGGCAGAGTGGGAGGAGCCATTCACGTTCCAGCCAATAGGATGAAAAGGGTGTGTCAAGTGACACTGTGACATTTTTATGAATGGGTAGGCAGTGGAGTAGAACTGATGTCTCTTCGAGGGCAAACCTCTGACACTGAATTGAAAATGCAAAGCAGAAAGATCTGGAACAGCACACCCTGTTCCCCGCTTCACGTTGTTCATTTCCATGTTTTGCACTTGAACATTTTTAACCGGCTCTTCCTGCAATACGTGATCGTTGGCAGGACGTTGCCATGGCTACCCAGACCGGAGTGTACTCAACAAAAGTGGCCTCTAGTGTGAGTCAGTGTGTGTGTGTGTGTGTGTGTGAGGAAAGAGGATGTGAGTGGGAGATCCTCTTATACAGAGATGGGTGAGATTCTGTAATACTGCCCCTAGCAGACACCCACACACCCACACGCTCACACACACACAGACACACATACACACGTGCACAAACACCATTCCAAGTGAAGCAGAGGTTGCCTCGAGCAGGTAACTGGCTCATTATAATACTTGTGCGTGGGTGGCTATTTTTCTCTTCAACAAACCTTCAAGTGTGGACCACTTCATTTTTACATTTAGTCATTTTAGCAGACGCTCTTATCCAGAGCGACTTACAGTAAGTACAGGGACATTCCCCCGAGGCAAGTAGGGTGAAGTGCCTTGCCCAAGGACACAACGTCATTTGACACGGCCGGGAATCGAACTGGCAACCTTCTGATTACTAGCCCGCTTCCCTAACCGCTCAGCCACCTGACTTCAGATGGTTTCATGCACATCTATCAACCCTGTAGATGCATGTGAATTATAGAGCATGTCGATTCATTTTTCAAAACTGCCGGTTTGTGTTATTCAGTTTTAACTGTACAATATTTGGACGTTCGAATAGCTATTGGGTGCACAATACTGTGTGACCTGTTATTATCAGATCATTTCAGTGTTAGGAATAAGTGTTTTGCCTTTTTATCCGTGTCTCTGACTGACGATTCGCCTCAAAGTAACAATCGTTCACGAAAAGATCAAATAAGCTATTCAGACTGCACAATCCTGCAGTGAGGCAGATTCATACCAGTGTGGAAAAAAAGTTTTTCTGGTTGTGAAACTCCGACGGAAACACCGCGTCAGAAACATGATTTCGTGAAAATAGGTGAAAGTGCCATAAATTTGGCTAGTAGGCCTAATCGTCATCTGATAACTAGACAATCAGCAGAATGACGGCTCGAAGTGGCTGTCATGTGTACGAACAATTGCAACTCGGAAATGTCATTTATAGGCAAACTAATGAGGACGCTAAGGAATGTGTGCAGTCCTTTCAAAACTTGCCTCATTCTTCCCTCTCTTGCCCCCCTTCTCTCCCTCCGTTCAGCCATGGCTTCTCCTCTGGTAATCACATTCCAAAACACACAAGAATGTCCCTCTTCTCTCCACACATACCACCCCTCCTCCCCTCCCTTCAAAAAAACTGAGGAAAAACAACCACAAAAAACAGTCTCGGATCAACTCCTTTTCGACTTACAGTTGGTTTAGACGAGTTTGTGTGATTGTAGACACCTTCATGAACTGTTCTAGAAACAGAGAGAACAATGGCTACATTCCAGTGATCTCGAGCCAAGTTCGCCCGACCGTGAGACCCTGCGCTGCGCGCCGCTGCAGGAAGAGCGCCGCGAGACCACACACTTTGCTGCGCGCTACACCACACACGAGACCACCACTTACTCCTTTCTACTGGTCTACCCTAAAA
>NC_085038.1:1834433-1835491 GCF_963692335.1 Osmerus eperlanus
TACCTTCACCACCCCCCACTCTCACTTAACATGTGTGTGTGTGTGTTTAAAGAGGAGGCTTCCAACCCACACACTGCTCTCAGGGGTCCTCTGCCTCCACAGCCAACTCCCATCAGCTGACCACTCCACACCCCACGCATAACACCCATCAGTGTGTTCGAGTGCGTACACACACACACACACACACACACTCACACACAAACACACACACACACACACACATGGACAAGCACATATACACTGATCTGGAGATTTTTTATTTATCTATATATATATTTATACATACCTCACAATAGTATTTCTGAGAGAGTTTCAACTAAACATAAAATAGTTGAAACCCTGATCTTAATCTGAGCAGTTCAACATTCCATAGCAGAGAACAAGCAATCAGCAGAGAATCAATGGAAACGATTGATTCTCAAGATCACGAGGGGAAAATCTAATTAGAGTCAACTAAGATTTTTGGAGAGAAACTAACAAACGCTCTGGCATCCACAAGCTGGTCTGGGGGGTGCTTTTCACTAAGGGTGGATGGACGATCACAGATCGTGCGGAGGATGAGATTTTACCGGTACCACTACCAATAGGGCATTAGGACTCCAACGGTTTGTGGCTACAGTGTTCATATTCTCATCTTATTCATGTAGGGCTCAACAAGACGTGGCAGAACATCAGATGGGAAACTGAGGTAATGACTGGAGTCTTCATGAGGGGTAAACAGATTAAAATGTTTCAAATCAGCCTTTGAATCATCCCTGTACTGATGGGGGAGGAAGTCATTTCCTAATGTTCCTAAAGATTGGCTGTCTAGGCTCACAGTAATTCATATTCAGGTAGTGTATTGGTTAAAGGACAAAAATGTGTGGGGGTTGAAAATATACCTGTTCTCTGTTGGAATAGGAAAACAGAGAGAGGGACACAAAGTGAGAGAGAGAGAGAGAGAGAGAGACAGAGAAAGAAAGAAATCAGAGGGTAGGAGGTTATCAGACTGTTAAGGCACTCAAACCGACAGGTAATTACATGTCAAATCACCACTGGAGGGAAAGTACTCTCCGAGA